>NC_069503.1:369126506-369254006 GCF_027579735.1 Bombina bombina | reverse complement strand
GTAAAATAATGAAATTCAGAACCGATTTTTTTTTTTTTTAAAGGATTTAGAAGTTGGAAATTTACAAGTAATATGTGAAAAGGCAATACAAGGGAAAGATCATTTACACACACATATAAAGATATATATTTCTGTCTGAACTGGTTTGGACAAATATAGTGAGGGAGCTCAAGAGCGCTTGCAATTAATGGTGAGCATTGATCTCATTTTTATAAGATATCCAGTGGATATGATCGTATATGTAGCAGGCACTTATGGGTTTACATTGGATTTATATATATATATATATATATATATATATATATATATTTATATATACATGAGGAGAGTGGTTTTTATAAATTACAGAGTAATCATCCATGTTTTAGAATAGGATCCTTCAAGTCCAGTCCTCAGTACCCACTAACAGGCCATACTGTGAGGGATATTTTCACTGCTGAACTAAATCACAGACTAAATAATCAACTTCTCAGTAACCTTTAATTGTTTTGATTCCAACCTGTAATCAGTTAAAATAATCCTGAAGATCTAGCCTGTTAATGAGTCCTGAAGGACGGAATTCAAGACTCATGCTCTAGATAGCTGCACAGGGACAATTTGCACACTTAGTTCACTGAACTAGGTGAGGTGATGCTATGATTTATGCCCGAAGATCATGTGACTTCCTGTTATATTTCTTATTTTTACAAGTATTGATATCAATGGTTAATTCGTATGCAGACAAAAAAAAATAAGAACTCTAAAGTTAAAATGGTGCAGTAAAAGTTAAAAGTTTTATAAATTGTTGTTCTTGTATTTTATTCTAAAAGAGGCATAAAAGTCTACCATGAACACGTGTCTTGCACATGCATGTAATCACCCTATGCTTGATGGGTTGCATGCAGCAGGAAAGTTTTATAACTAAATCAGTTATAATGTTTCAGACACGTTTTTTCTTTACTTTTTTTGTGTGCAAAAATTCTATTGAAAAATACTTCAATCAATGTGTATTTCAAATTCCACTTTCATGTCCCTTAACAATTATCTCTAGAATTGTCATTGATTCATCATCAACAAAGTGGCAATCCCAATTGTGTTTGTTCTTTCAATAATTAATGCTTAAAATAATGAGAAATCTAAAATGTATTTTGGATTATGACTACAGCCAACTACAAATCCGTTCTTTTAAAAGTTTATACATTTTTCTTCTACACAAAGTGGTGCTAAATATTTGGAGCCACACAAAAAAATCATATTCTTTAGCATCCCATGTTGATATTATCACCATGCTCAGGAGATAATCTCATGAAGACTGTGAATTTTTAACTCAAGTCAACTCAAGAAAGAGAATTGTGCTAACGGAAGACAAGGGTCCTGTACAGATTTCAAGCAATTAACACCCCTTAGTGAATTAAATCCCCTGGTACATAACAGTCAACAATAACCCTGAAAAAAGACAGAAAACGTCTGTGCACATATTGATGACCACATAACCCAATGCCAATAAACCTCACTAGTGGGGATACCTCTATACAAGAATACTGTCTTAGATGGAATGTTAGATTTTTCTTTACAACATATTTACACACACACACATATATATATATTTACATTTATTTGAGAGAAAAAAACTTGATCTATGTGTCAAAATTCATGGCAAGTAATTAGCTTTGGTCCTTTTTTTGTAATCTCCACATAGATTTAACAAGAGTGCAATAAAAATGCCTGAAGAGCAATAAACTGTAACGTAACAAGACTGATACATAGGTTTTGAAGTAGCATTAATTCCGCACTTCCAAATTCCGATTAACATTAGAGTTACAGAGTATTTCATAACTCAGGTGCACCGTATCAGTTTACATGTAAGAAACCTCAGGGAGCAGAAGGTTACCAGTGACCACTCATTACTCAGTGCACTAGACACATTCCACTTCCTATCTTTACAGATATATAATTAATCATTGCTGTACAGAATGCACATTTTTCTTCCCAGCACTTATATTACAATACAAAACAAATATATCATTTCCAAAGCCTCAGGCAGAAATAAAAACATTACAGCTAAGCTGATCCCCAAATGCAGTAGAGTGAGCTTAAATAAACTGTCACAGTGTATTTGGGAATTCTCTGGCAAGCAAGAGGTTAAATATAGAGTTTACAAATAAGTACTTCTCTTTACACCTGTGCTATGTGACTGCAAACAAGAGACTTGCATTTGTAGCAAGTGTAATAACTTTCTTTGTTCCATCTAATAATAAATGACAGCTTTTTTTAAGTATGTTGCTGTCAGGAATACTTCTGGGGAAGCTGGCCTCTATCTACCAACAGAGCTGCCAATGATAGCATGCATTTCTTGAAAATTTCAATACATATTAAATAAAAAAACTTTTTTTTAGGGACAGTCTACACCAGAATTTGTATTGTTTAAAAAGATAGATAATCCCTTTATTACTCATTACCTAGTTTTGCATAACCAACACAGTTATATAAATATATCTTTTACCTCTGTGATTACCTTGTATCTAAGCCTCTGCAAACTGCCCCCTTATTTCAGTTCTTTTGATATACATCCATTTTAGCCAATCAGAGCTGGCTCACTGAAACTCCACGTGCGTAAGCACAGTGATATCTATATGACACACATGAACTAACACCCTCTAGTGGTGAAAAACAGTCAAAATGCCCTGAGAGAAGAGGCGGACTTCAAGGGCTTAGAAATGAGCATATGAACCTCCTAGGTTTAGCTTTCAAAGAAGAATACCAAGAGAACAAAGCAAAATTGGTGCTAAAAGTAAATTGGAAAATTGTTTAAAATTACATTCTCTATCTGAATCATGAAAGTTTATTTTGGACTAGACTGTCCCTTTAATAATGGTTGAAATCTATTCATAGCCTATTGATACAATGTGTAATAATACTCTGGATTTTATTTAAAAATAAATTTGTGAACAATTCTGATGCAGTATGACAGAATTATGAAATACAATTTAGTACACATAGTGAAGTCATTTTACACCAGGTTTGCTCTCTATACACCTCTTTCCCTTGCATTGTAAGCTTCTTTGGAATTAGCTCAGCTTCCCGCAAAAAAGTGAGTACTGGAAAATACATACCTCTGTTTAACAACACACTCTCTTATTCCTGCCTAGTACACATTCTTCCTCAATCTATATGTATCAATATCATAATACTTCCTTAACAATACTTATAAAGATCACAATAAGGATTGTTATAAATGTGAGTAGCAAAATTTGTATCTTTTCTGAAGGAGTTTACTTTTACACCATTTGTTACTCTATATAAAATACCATAAAATATAAAGGTAATTCAAATTTGACTTTTAATTTATAGGACACTAATCTGAAAATCGACTTTCCCTAATAAAATGATTAATTATAAGTAGTTAAAAAGAAAAATTGAAATATAATTATAATTAGATTTTTTATTTTGCCAGTTTTCCCTGCAAGTTACCTCTGAAACAAATGAAGTTCTTCCACAGTGACCACAGAGTCTGGATTGAATCCTGCAGACTAAATCCTTGACTCTGGTATATTCTGCACAGCAATTGCTTGAGCAGTGGATAAGGTCATTTATAGCTCTTTAAAATTGGCCACAGCAAAGGATATAAGGTAAATATACTTAACAGGCATTTCAAGGGATATGTCCTTGCTAACAACAATTGCAATTTTAAATGCATACAATACATTTTTGGTTTGCAGTGCTTACTTGCTGATTACATAAGGCTTAGCAAGCATATTACATTAAATCACAAGTTATGACTGACTGCCATCATTAAAACATATACTGAGGATATTTTGCATAAGAAAACTTACTTCGACTCTCCCTACAATGCATTCTTATGGTGTGTAACAAATATTACAGAAATTAATAGTGCAACTTTCACTCAAGATATTTGTTTCCTAAGCTATATTCATGATTCATTGTTTAAGTGTTTAGTTCAACTTCATAAATGACACACAGGGTCCATAAGGAAGTTGTCACATATGAGGACATGCAACAACATTCAGGGCCATGGAGCACTATTTAATGCTCCAGCATAAATATTTTTTCACGTTTTCCTCTACTTAACGGCAAAGGGCTCCAATGCACTTATATATATGTTTATATATGTGTACATATGTATTTATGTGTTTATATGGGTATATATGTTTGTAAATACATATATAAATACATATGTACACACACACATATATATATGCACACACACACACACACATACATACATATACATCTTTAGAGATGTATATGTATGTATCTCAATGTTTAAGCCTTTTTTTCTAACACCTGAGACCTCATATCTTTGAGCCCTTATAACTTTTTGTGCAATATTTTTTTAAATATTTTTTATTAAATGGTGTTATTATGAGTGTAACTGTACTTGTGTTTTTGATGTGTTTTGTGACACTAATTTGTTTTGTGAAACAGTTAACCAGAGCTCTGAACAGTTAACAAGAGGACGCGATAACCCGATGAGCGTTAACTTGAATGATTTTGATTATACACATTCCAAATATTCCAACATGAACTAAAACAGTAGTCAAAGAATGCTATCTTATATAAATTATTGGTTCTGTTTTATTCATATATTTCCAGTATATTGTAACATTATTAATCTTAATACTCCAATGCAAAAGGACTAGACAAATGGTTATAAATAAGAGCGAATACGAAGGTTGTACTGGAAGTAATAGCTGTTTGCTATTTGCTCTAAAACTATTAACTCAAATGTGATGTCTTTACCACCAGATAGAGTAACTCCTCCCGGAATGACTGACATCATTTATGTAATTCTAGGTTTAGCACAACCATGGATGTTAAGCAGAAACAAAGAGCTGTCATCAACATTTTGACCAAAGAATTATGTCCTGCTGCCAACATCCCCTAAAGGCTCAGAAATGTGTACGGTAAAGCAATAACTGATGTGAGTAGTGTGCAAAGATGGGTGAAGAAGTCTAAAAAAAAAGGTGAAACCAGTGTTGAAGACAAAACATGTAGTGGAAGACCATCAGCAGCAGTTACACATGAAAACCATAACAGGGTGGACAAATTGATTTGCACAGACCGACGCGTAACCTCTGAGAGATTTTTGAGGATCTTGGCTGTGGTCACAGTGCTGTTGAGCAGATTATCCAAAAACTGGGATATTGGAAAGTGTGTGCCAAATGGGTTCCTCATCAATTAACAGCTATAGACTATAGACTACCATGTATTCAGAGCTGTTGGCAGCAATTGAAGCCCACAAGGAAACTTCAAAGAAATTCAAAAGCCAGCACACAAAAGTAGTGTGAATGTGTTCTGGGATGACAAGGGGGGGATTTTGCTTGATTTCCTCGAACGTGGAACACAATGAACAGCAACTGCTACATTGCAGCACTACGGAAACTTAGAGAAGTCATCAATAAGAAAAGACCACAGAAACAGCTAATTGCAATCCATTTACACCATGATAATGTGCAGCCTCATATTTCTTTGGCAACAATGCAGATTGTTGCAAAAATGGTATGGTCAGTGGTGCCACATCCACCTTACAGCTCCGATCTCGCACCCTCAGACTTCTTCTTGTTTGGCCAAATAATGGAAAGTCTTTGTTGGGGGCTTCAATGATACAGGCAAAGTGAAAGACGCATTCAGATACTTGGTGAGGAAATGCCCCAAAAACATTTTCAAAAGTGGCTTTGATAAGTGGGTTCAACGGTGGCACAAATGCATCACCACTAAAGGAGACTATTTTGAATAGTACCATGTTGTAGATAAAGAGTTACTCTACACATGTATATAGTTCCACATGTCTTGTGTTGTTAATAAAGGACTTATGACCAAACAGACATTACTTTCAGTACAACCCTCATATGATTGGGAATATATGTTAAGGGAAAAAGTGATCAATAAGAAAAAAAATCAGTGTTACAAAGTAAAATGTAACTTTGTACTAACGATAAAAAAAAAGTAATACAAAAATAAAAACAAATCTGGTGCACTTTAAAAGTAGACATAGTCAAATGTTTCAGCCACAGCTTGGTGAACATTTAATATTTATTGGGTTTTTTTTTTGTGCAAAAATAAATAAATATAATTATATAAAAAATGTGAACTTCCCATTATCAATTGTAAGGTTAGACCATTCTGTTCATTGTAAGTCTATAGGAATAAATATTGAAATTATACATTTGATTGTTAAAATACATTTGAATATTGAAATTTGTTTTTTACATTTCACTGAGAATATTTGTTCTGTCAATCAAATCTCCAACTAAAGATATTCAGCCATGTTTATTTACAAATTATGCAACTAAAAGTATTAATTTTATCTTTGTTTACCTAGTTATTTGAATGTGTATAATACAAGTTAAGATTTATTTATTTATATCCCTTGGTTTTCTATGATGGCTTCTGGGTTGTCTAAACTGAATGTTCAAGGATTGCAAATGGGCCAGAATGTAATCTTACTTTTTAAAGGGACATTAAACATCTCAAGATATTAATATCAATTGTTTAAATACATGTAGTAAAACAACGTTGCAATATATATACATTATTTTGTTTCCCTTTTCTGTAATATTGTGGGCTTTCCAATTCATTTTAAACATGGAAGTGCAGACACAGCTATATTCCACACAGTCATTGGTTGCACACTCTAGTAGGCCATTTATAATCATTCCTAATTGGCCTCAACAGAAAATGTAACCTAAGTTACAATATGGTGGCACTCACAGCTTTATGGACATTAAAGGGACATTGAACCCAAATTTTTTCTTTTGTGGTTCAGATAGAGCATGCAATTTTAAGCAACTTTCTAATTTACTCCTATTATCAATTTTTCTTCATTCTCTTGCTATCTTTATTTGAAAAAGATGGCATCTAATCTTTTTTATTAGTTCAGGACTCTGGACAGCACTATTTTATTGGTGGATGAATTTATCCACCAATCAGCAAGAACAACCCAGGTTGTTCACCAAAAATGGGCCGGCATCTAAACTTACATTCTTGCATTTCAAATAAAGATACCAAGAGAATGAAGAAAATGTGATAATAGGAGTAAATTAGAAAGTTGCTTAAAATTGCATGCTCTATCTTAATCACGAAAGACAAAAAAAAAAAAATGGGTTCAGTGTCCCTTTAACTTTACCCTTAGTTTTTTCATTATTTAAACAACTCATACAATTTTTAAAAATACATATACAAATTATTCTCAGGGTAATCATTGCTCTAAATACATAATTCAAACAATGATTTATTCAGTGTTTAATGTCCCTTTAATCACACATGACTAATTAAAGCAATTCATTCTGATTAACTAAGCTGTGGACATGCAGAAAGCTGCCCTAATTATGGCCCTTGGTATTTAAATTTAGGAAGCATATGGAAAATATGTTTTCCATTTGGTTAATAAAAATTAAGGAAACACTAAAAAATATGTTCATGTTTTCAAAGATAATTATAACAGACAACAAGTCATAGCACCAAAACTGTCCTTTAGCTCAGTAATTTGTTCAGCGTGGTCTGATTTGTTAATATGTTTTAAGCCAATGTTTTCGACACATACTAAAAAGGGGGATAAAAATGAACAACTCCAGCGCTACAGAATTTGGCGGCGCTATACAAATAAATGATAATAATAACAACTCCATAGAGAGGTCTAGTTACATTTTAGTTGTCTATGCTCATAATTTAACTTAACCCCTTAATGACCACAATATACCCTGTATGTCACTGGTCATTAAGGGTTTTTTCAGGACATAATAGCACAAGTCTAGCAAGAACACGCTATTAATGCCCTCCCTCCAGAAGGCTTTGTGGAATAGAGCAGTCTCAACGCTGGTGGCAAGACCACGCTATAAAACAATCAAGTCCCAAAAAAAGGCCAGCGACATACAGGGTACGTCGCTGGTCCTTAAGGGGTTAAAAAAATAAGTACTTATATATTGTGCAAACCATATGAACTTAGTTCATTACGAAACAAATATTGGGAAATATTATATATTTTATTGTTGTTACCTCCACTTTTTGTATGGAGCATTTAAAAGTGCGAAGAAGAATAACTGATTTACCCTTTGCAGCTAGTGAAGATCGTTGTTATAAATATGCTGTTGGAACTCCCCAGTAATGGTAGGTTACATTGAAGCATAAGTAGGTCTACAGAAGTACACAGCCGGTTATACCATTTAGCATAAAAAACAGACAGACTTCAGCCATAAAGCATAAATATGTCACGCTGTCAGTTTTTTGAGGTTGCAATATTGAGTAAACTCAGACAGGTTTTGAACAGCTGAGGCTTTTTTTTTTTGGTTGAAAAAAAAAATGAATTTCAATTGAGAAAACAGAGCCAAAGTATAAAGAGACCTTGGTTCTAATCAATGGGAACATGCATCATGTTACCTTTAGTGCTTATGTTCATATAATTTCATTCAATGTTCTCTCCATAGGAAAAAAAATCCCCCTACCTAAATTAGCACCCTGGGGCATTTCATTTTATTTCTTTTGTTTTTTGTTGTTGTTTTTTTACATATGGTATACTCATATATAAACTCCATTTAATAAAAAATGTTTCTGATTTACTAGGAGAGAGAAAGAAAGAAAGAAAGAAAGAAAGAGAGAGAGAAGAGAAAGAAAGAAAGAGAGAGAGAAGAGAAAGAGAGAGAGAGAGAGAGAAAGAGAGAAGAGAAAGAGAGAAAGAGAAGAGAAAGAGAGAAAGAGAGAGAGAGAGAAAGAGAGAAAGAGAGAGAGAGAGAGAGAGAGAGAGAGAGAGAGAGAGATGGGCTAAAGAATTTAAAAAAAGTAAATGCCTAATTAGTATATAAATTAAAGGCATGTACATCAAATTGCTCAATGCATTAACCTAACAAAAAGCACAGTGCATTACCAGACATGCTTAAAGCTGTAGTCCCAAAATAACTTGCATTTAGTGAGGATAAATAATGTATTATATTTTGAAAAGAACTTTAGACACCTCTTGGTTTAGTGTAAAAAAATTTTTATTTGCCCCACATTCCCTAGAGAGGACAAAAATTAAATTTAGTAACTTGCAAATAAATAGCTGGTTTAGGCAATTTGCAGTATTTTGAAAACCTAGGTTACAGATTTTGCTTTTTGGCTTCTCTAGAGAGTGTGGGACAAAGCACGTTTTTCTACACAAAAGCAACAGGTGTATAATGTCCATTTAATGCAAAACACCACATTATTTGCTCTTTGCTGCTATACTCAATTTTTACACCTGTTTCAAGACTGCTCTGTCCTCTTTACCAAATAAAATATGTGTTGGTTTACAGGGAATAGAATCACTATCAGGTAGGTGGCTTGGGCTGCCCACTCACCTACATTCGTGCTGCCAGTAAAGCCTGAGATGTAGGGAAATACAGATAAACCAGCATTTATAGAATACAGCGGCCAATACACAATTATTCTTAGAACTGCACAAAGAAGAAATAAGGTAGTACAAAACTATGTTAGGCTGCATAACAAATATAAAAATATTTTCTTTTAAAATGTCTGTTAACTAAAAATTATAATTAAAAAACTAAGTATACAAAAAATATAAACTATTCAAATGTAGTTTATAAGGGCTGATGTGCAGGTATTTTTTTAGTTAAAGGGACATTCTAATAAAAAACAGCAGGTTTTCATTAATGTATTTTTTTAAACCTTCTGTCAGGGTTTACATTAACAGTCAAAGGTGCACAGCTGACATGCTTCCCTGTCATTCCAAATGAGTACGCCGTTTGTGATTGGAGGACGTACATATTTGCTGTCCTTGATTAACATATTGGCCTATTCTCATCTAAAATGATGAAAAACAGAGGAAAATGCATTAATAAATAAACTGCCAGAATGATATGGAGTCATTAGGGTTCCTACCTTTCTTGGAAAAAAATACCATTCATACTAGTACATTTGCATAAATAATTAACCAACATAAATCTGAACCTAAAGCTGCTAGCATTGATTTCAATAATCATATGCTTAAAATTAGATTCAAACTAAACAATTCACCATAACAGGGCCCTTATTTGTATATTCCATATCATAATATCTACATTGACCTGAACCTTAAAAATACCAGGTGGCAACACCAAGAGTAATTCATTTTGTTTCTTTAACTAGAATGTCCCTGTAACACTGCAAAAATACAATGCATATGTTTAAGTCAATGCTACATTCTGTTACTTTACATGCTGATACAAAAACTGTCATTGAACGCTACTAGTTTGTCATTCACGGTTTCTAAAGTAGACAAAAATGACTGAAAGGTGCTGAGAATGAATGCAGAATTTTGGTTTTTCATGGGTTACTTGTTTCCAAACAGATTTATGAAATCTCAGGACACAAATTTGTGGGTAGAATTGGAGACACACATTTAAAATGTATACAGAGCTGTTGCTTTAAAACCATATTTTCATGTCTAAGTAGAAATGTATATATTGTTTTAATACCAAATTAGCAATCTGTTTCAGATCACTTTATAGAATAAGAAACTATTTACAGAAATGCTACAGTTTATAAACAAATAAATTGTACCAGAGAAAAAGAGAAAACTGCAAGCATTTTCCAAAAACTGCTAGCATAATAATTGCATAAATCCCTTTCTTGTAAGTAAAAAATAAAAAGATGCATTTTGTATAGTAACTATAAAAAAAGGAAAGAAAAAATTCTTCCAAGGACTGAGGAAATTTCCTGGTTTCAAACAAAGTTGAGAACAAAAGTTTGTAAAAGCGGAAGATCTGATATAACTCCAAAATTCCAAAGGTAGTTCTTGACCTCCCACAGCATTTCAAAGAATTGGATTAATATCTGTTCTGTGATTGGCAATTGAGTTGAGGGAAGAGCTTCCAACCACATCGTTAACAGAGGAGGAAGTTGTAATGGTGTTATGCTGAATTACTTGCTGCTGTGAACAGGCTGGAGAGGGACTCTCTGGAGGGCTGCTTTCTGGACCTGAGTAAAATACATTGGGAAAACACTATAAAAGCATGTTCCATATTAAGTGCAATAACATTGCCTATATACTTAATACAAATCTATAACATCACTATATATCAAACAAACATATCAGTGTAGCTATTTCAGTGTAATCTCTCATTTTAAGTGAATATATATTATTGTACAACAAAATGTCCTGATGACTTTTCCTACTGAATTGCTGAATTGCTTTCCTACCTTTAAACGTAATGGTTACTTTTAGAAAGACAACATTAAATCTATATGCATGTATTAAATCATCTATGGGTTTAGGCATTTGCCAAGTATTTTCTCCCTTAAAAATAGAAGGATACACTATATCATACCATTTGATTCCAATAACTAAAATTGCCTTTAATTCATTACACATTCTTAGTTTGCACCATTGTATAAAAGGCAAGAGTAACAAAACACATAAATATATATACTACCTTAGTAAAAAATCTCACTTACCATGCACTGGGCAGCTTTTGAATAGCAGTGCTCATCCTGTATAAAATGGAAAATTTATTTTTTTAAAATACTTTAATCAGCTCTCCTGAAATTCCCCTAAGAAAAAAGTATTTGCAAAAATGCCAGAGATGACATCATATAATCCAGAGGTATAACTAAAAATCTTGATGATTCATTGCTAAGAAACATGCTGTGTATGTTATGCTTACATGTTAAAGTTCTATGCAAACTATCTTTTTAGCATTTGCAAGATGTAATAGTAGTTATTATTATATCAACTAGTAGGTTGCTTCCGCAAAAGTAATATTTGCGCTCAGGTAAGTAATACCAGCGCACGCAAATGTGCACTGGTATTACTGGTGAGGTGCAATGCGAATGCAAACTCGTGTTCGCATTGCACAGAAGCATTGCGCTCATGAGAGCGAGCTTCCATAGGCTCCAATGGGAGCCTTGTTCTGATGCTGTGAGACACAGTATGAGAACTAGCTCAGTGAAGGGGGTAAGTCACACAGCGATGGGCCGCAAATATAAATATATATGTATAAAAGCATATACATATATATCTTTACAGGGGTAACACAGTCCCCATAGACCACAATGTAAAAGCAAGTTTCAGTGCTGTTTTTTTCTAACACTCCACACCGTCCCTTTTTAACACCTTATAACTGCTTTTAGCAGTTATATTTTTTTTAAAAAAATTTTTTAATTGGTTAATTTTCTGAGCTTGCGGTAGCAATAACCAGCCACTTGTACTGGCTGGTTATATATTGCGCACCCATAAATGTGAGAATTTGCCCATTTGCGGGCGCATCATAAACTAGTGCTCCACTTGTAATCAAGCCCTTTATATACAGGTTGTGATAACAATTAGCAGCCCTTAATGAGCTGGTTGTGTTTTGATACTTTAAGGTTGTATTAGCAATTATTAGTTTGTAGGAAAGATTATGTTATGTTTAAAGGGACATGCAAGTCAAAATTAAAATGTAATGAGTTAGAGTATGCAATTTTAAACAACTTTTTAAATTACTTAAATTACCAAATATATTTAGTTCTCTTGGTATCCTTAAGCATTCCTAGGCAATATTAGAAATGTGTATCTGTCCTGAGCAGTAGATTGCAGCAGTGTTTACAACAATATATAACATTGTTACTGCTGCCATATGGTGCTCAAGATACATGCACA
Source organism: Bombina bombina (assembly GCF_027579735.1). Taxonomy (NCBI): domain Eukaryota; kingdom Metazoa; phylum Chordata; class Amphibia; order Anura; family Bombinatoridae; genus Bombina; species Bombina bombina. The sequence goes on along the minus strand of NC_069503.1, from coordinate 369,241,417 downwards.
CTTCTAAACCTACCTAGGTATGCTATTCAATTAACGCTTTGAGTGCTAACGACGGCTCTGAGCCGTCGCACCTCGCCCCAGTCAGGTGCTGACGAAAGCTCAGAGCCGTCGCTAGCACTCACCCACCTTGAGGGCAATCTGGGGGCTCCCACCTACTGGGAATCAAGGAGGAAGGAGAACAGCACACCTTTTTGTGGGGCACGAAGTAAGATTTGCCAAATATTTTCAATCCAAGTGATCATACATCCAATCACTTCAGCCACCAGAAGAAATCTTTGTTTAAAAGACCTTTATTCTCATTTAGTTGGGCCCAAAAGTTTACAGGAACAACGTTTCGAACCTACAATAGGCTCTTAGTCATGTACCTGACTAAGAGCCTATTGTAGGTTCGAAACGTTGTTCCTGTAAACTTTTGGACCCAACTAAATGAGAATAGAGGCTCCCACCTACTCCCACCCCAGGGATCTGGACTGAAAAGTGAAAGGCATCGCTGAGGGGGTCACGATTCGTGCTGTGATGTCAGGTGCAATTATGTGATGAGACGTCACCGCACAACTTTATTTAAAATTAACAATGGACAATATAGGGAAATGGGGGCATGCTGCTTAGAAGCCTGTATTTCAGGCATCTAAGCAGCTACAGACCCCCAAGACCCACCATTGGAAAGTTAATCACCTAACCTTTTCCAACGGTATAAGTCTTGGGGATTTGTAAAAAAAATTAAAAAAGTAAAAAATAAATATATTTAAAAAAGGTAAAAAAAATGGCTTAGCAGCCAAAGGGTTAAGGATACCAAAAGAACAACATAAATTTGATAACAGAAGTAAATTAAAAAGTTGTCTAAACCTGCATGCTCTACCTGAATCAAATTGAATTTTTACTTTCACGTCCCTTTAAAACTGATAGGTTATAATAATTACTAGGAGATTGTGATAATGAATAGTAGGTAACAATAAACACTAGTATGTTGTAATAAACTTGCCAGCTGTAATTGTCAACTAGTAGGTTGTGGTAGGAATAAATCAGTTTATTGTTTTAAGTTTTATGAAATAAGTTTATGAACCATTATATTTGACAATAAGTTGTAAGAAAAAAATAGTAGGTGGTAATAATAACTATTAACCAGCAGGTTATACGTTGGTGACATCAGGTAACATATTATGTGTTATATATATATATAAAGTTGGTGCTTAAAGGGACATGAAACCCCCCAAAAATTATTTCATGATTCAGATAGAGCATACAATTTTAAACAACTTTGAAATTTGCTTCTTTTATCTAATTTGTTTTGTCCTCTTGGACAAAGACTGTGGCTAGCTGCTGATTGGTGGCTGCACATTAATTCCTCTTGTGATTGACTTACCAATGTGTTCAGCTAACTCCCAGTAGTGCTTTGCTACTCCTTCAACAAAGGATACAGAGAGAATGAAGCAAAATTGATAACATAAGTAAATTGGAAAGTTGTTTATAACTGTATGTTCTATCTGAATCATGAAATAAAAATTTGGGGTTTATTGTCCCTTTAACAAATGGAGATTATGCTAAAATAGTTGATATTATTTATATGAAACAGCAGCAATTAAACAAATTTTTGTTTGCATGAAAAAGTTAAAGTAAAAGTTGCTTACCTTTAAATTAAGAGGTATACAGCAACATCATTGTGTACTTCCTATTGTGTACAGTGAGCCTTTGCACCAATCAACCAATGAACATTAGGAGCTATCTGTCAGCCAGGAAGATGGAGTACTTATCAGCCAATCAGAATTAGTAGGAAATAAACAACTGGTGCTTTTACTTATTGCTGTTTTTCGGGCAAAATACAATTTAATTGTGCTTAAATGCTGCTGCTTCAAGTGAATGATATATTGTTTTAGTTTAAAATTCTAGAACTATATAAGAGAAAATGGTAAATTGCAAGCTACAAAATTTAGTGTTGAAATAAAATATCTATGTATGTATTATGTATTATTGTGTTTTTACAGCATTGCACAAACACATAATACTAAGGTATATATCATATGGACTTACATATGCGTATACCCTGTGTGTCTATTGCTCATCATGGAAACACAATATAAATATGTAGCAAATAGTTAAAATACTAGTATAGAAGAAAATGCCATTCAAATGAGGAAATGTAGCTCCTATACTTTTTAATAAAGCCTTATAGGGACAGTCTACTTCAAAGTTGCTATTGTTTAAAAAGATAGATAATCCATTTATTACCCATTCCCCAGTTTTGCATAACCAACATGGTTATATTAATATACTTTTAACCTCTGTGATTATCTTGTATCTAAGCATCTTCTGACAGCCCCTTATCACATGGCTATTTGTTTATTATCTGCTGAATTGCATTTTAGCCAATTAGTGCTGTGCCCTGCACAACTCCACGAGACAGAGCACAATGTTATCTATAGGGCCCACATGGGTTAGCAGTCTCTTGTGAAAAGCTAATACAAAAGCATGTGACAAGAGGCTGTCTGTAGTGGCTTAGAAACAGGCAGAATTTAGAGGTTTAAATGTTATAAGGTATATTAATATAACAATGTTGGTTATGCAAAGCAGGGGAATGGGTAATTAAAGCTTTATCTATAATTTTAAACAATAACAATTTTGGTGTAGACTGTCCCTTTAAATTAGCAAATGCATAAGGGATTTTGATTGAACATGTTAGAAATTACAAAGCATATTCTAATCATATAGAAAAGCTTAATACTTTTTCTACAAAAATGATCATTAATGTCTATGGGAATTTTTGAACTTAAATGGCTGGATAACTTTTCTACTTAATTAGTATACATCACACTGTTAGTAACAGAGCACTGGTAGAGATGAGATGCCTATTGTATATGTACATTGAAATGTGTCACCCAATGTGTTATTTGGGACAATGATAAAGATGAAGTTGTGAGCAGTTAGACACTGGTTTGTGATGTCATGCTGTGACATTTTGCATAGGGAAGCAGGAAAGCAGATTAAAGAATTAGAAAAAAAAATCACAAGAGACAAAATGCTGCTGTAGCACTTTATATGCCATCAGTTACCAACCACAATATCATGGTCAAGATTTGATGATATCCCAACCTGAGATGCCTTAATGGAAATGGCAAAGACACTGATTAATCAAACGTTTCTATGGAAGGGTATCCCCAAATCCTTGTCTCCTTGGGCCTTTATGCTATACCTGATATTCAACAAACTGTGAACTCTACGTTGGTCATTCTCATCAATTTATGGAAAAATCGATGGATGAATTGATTTTAATGACATTTCCAAAGATAACAGAAGAACAATTAGGTGATTAATTTTCACTCATGAATAATGGATAATTTAAAACTGTAAATCCTCACTATCCTTTAGTATGTATGTAAATCTGATAAATATGATGTATTGTTTCCCCTCTATAGTGCATAAAGCTCAGATTATCAAATGTGTTCCCAGCAATATACTAAAAACACTGATAGAATGTAAATGTGTACATGACATTTCTAGACTGGGATTCCATGCTCTCCATAGACGATTATTGACAATGTTTGCCACATGCTCATACAACCCCAATCCCGAAAAAATTTGGTACAGTATGGAAAATGCAAAAAACAAACAAAAAGAGTCATTTGAAAATTCAATTCACCTTATACTATATTGAAAACACATTATTATCACATTATTTGATGTTTTACTTTGTGAATTTAATCTATTTTTTAAAATATACACTTATTTTAAACCTGATGACTGCAACACACTCCAAAAAAGTTGGGACAGTTGACTGTTTACCACCGTGTAACATCACCTTTTCTTTTAATAACACTTAGGAAGCGTTTGGGTACTGAAGACACAAGTTGGGTAAGTTTAGCAAGCAGAATTTTCTCAGGAGTGCAAATGTACAGGGCCTTTGTTGCCTTATTTTGTGCTGCATAATGCGCCACACATTCTCAATCAAAGACAGGTCAGGACTGCAGGCAGGCCATGCTAGCACCCGATCTCTCTGCTTATGTGCTTGTAATCCAGCAGAATGTGGTTTGGTGTTGTCCTACTAGAAAATTCAAGGACGTCCCTGGAACAGACAATGTCTGGATGGCAGCATTTGTTGCTCCAAAATGTATATATATCTTTCTACATTAATTGTGCCCTTACAGATGTGCAAGTTACCCACTGACACGCCCCATACCATGACAAATGCTGGCTTTTGGACCTGATGCTTATAACAGCTTAGATGGTCCTTTTCCTCTTTGGCCCAGAGAACACAACGGCTGTTTTTCCAAAAACTATTTGAAATGCTGACTCGTTGGACCACAAAATGTGATTCCACTGTGCTACTGTCCATCTCAGATGAGACTGAGCCCAGAGAAGTCGGCGGCGCTTCTGGACAGTGTTGATGTATGGCTTTTGCTTTGCATAGTAAAGCCTTAACTTGCATCTGTGGATGCAGCGGTGAATGGTGTTGACTTACAAAGGTTTACAAAGTATTCCCGAGCCCATGTCAGGCTATCCATTACAGACTCATGACGGTTTTTGAGACAGTGACGTCGGAGGGATGGGAGATCACGTGCATTCATAAGTGGTCAAATGCCCAAAATCCTACCGATTTGTCTTTGGGGAATGTTGGATTATTCACTGATGCATCTGTTGGCAGATTGGCGAGCCTCGACCCATCCTTACTCTTGAAGAACTAGGCCTTTTTTGGAGGCTCCTAATATACTATGATTACACGATTACCTCGCCTGTTTCACATCACCTTCTTATTTCAACTTGTCACATTGCTATTAGTCCTAAATTGCCCCTCTTCCAACTGTTTTGGAACATGTTGAAGTCATTAGGTTTGAAATGAGTGTATATTTTTAAAAATACATTAAATTCACAAACTAAAAAAATCAAATAATGTGTTAATAATGTGTTTTCAATATAGTACAGGGTGAATTGAAATTTTAAATGACTTTTTGTTTGTTTTTTTGCATTTTCCATACTGTCCCAACTTTTTCGGAACTTTGATTGTAGATTAAATGATAGAATACAGTGGTTCTGTCATAAGCTCAAATTTAAAACTCAGTTTTAACTAATTTCCTGACTGCCATATCACTTATGCTTTCATAGAAAACCCATTCTAATACTTCTGTAGTACTTAAAAAACATATATTTAAGACATATGAAAATATGGGACACTTTTCTTCATTTTTAATTGGGTGGTTACATTGCCTTTAGAAAAGTTAACAAAAAGTAATATTTGGTATTCAGTAAACCTTGCTTTATACAAACATCTGGAGAGCCTGATTATTCACAGACTTTTTCTGCCACTTTTCAAAATTCTGCAAATTTACAGAAAATAAAAACTCTCTGCGTTTAGACAGACAGGCAACAGGTTGCAGAGCAGTGCATTGCTGGGAAATAACACCTCTACTAAATGATTTTATTGTTGTAGAACAAGTACATAATAGTATATTTGAGATCTCTGAAATCAAACACAAGAAAATGAATGCTATTATTCTAAAGTTAATTAACCTTGCACTCAGTGATTTGTTGTAAGGGAAAGTGTGAAAAATAATTTTATGTGTCTCAGGTCCAGCTATAAACATTTTAAGCTAGTCAAATTAAAAGAAAAGTAAACTCAATATTAAACTTCTATGATTTCAATAGCACATGCAATTTTAATCAACTTGACAGTTTTCTTATATTAGCAAATTTGCTTTGTTCTCTGGGTGCCCTTTTTTGTATGGTATGTTCAACATTGTACTACTTGAAGCTAGCTGAACACATTTGGTGAGCCATATATGCACACAACAGGCATATATGTGCAGGCACAAATCACCAGCTAGCTCCAAGTAGTGCTGAAGATATGTACATTTGCTTTTCAACAAATTATACCAAGAAAACTAAACAAATGTAATAACAAAAGTAAATTGTGAGGTCAGTTAAAATTGCATGTTTTATGCAAGTCATGAAAGTTGAATTATGTCTTGACTGTCCCTTTAAGGGTGTTGTTTTATTCTAAGTAGCAGTTTATAGGTACAGAGCATTTTAATAAAGAAGACATTGTCACCTGGTTCAAGAAGCAAAACACTGGCAGTTAGCAGGAGAGAATGGAAGAGAAAAAAGCCAAGCACCATTACTTACTTAAATAACCTTGTGACTCTTTTTGCATGGCAGTAATCGGACAGTCTTTATGTGTTAATAAGAGCTGTTTCAGCTGTGCTACCTCATTTTTCAACATCGAAACCTCATTCTAAAAAAAAATAAAAAATAATACTTTAGGTTACAATTTCTAAATATCACAAGGACTGGAACTAAAACGCCCAAACTGTAAATAAACATCAAACAGCAATGGATGTGCACAACATAAGTTACATGCCCAGTATTAAAATGACACTATAGTATGGTAATGCAGAAGAACCGTGGTAACTGTGAGTTACTTTACAAATAATGTGGCATTGCAGCTTCCTTCCAGCTTCTCTGCAGTGTGGGACAACAACTGCTTTTTCATAACAAATGGTATTTTACAGTAAATGCAATCAAAATCAATTATGAAGTCTGCAATGTTGTTTAACTTCCTTTTATTCATTTATTTATGGGGCATTCTATTTTGAGCTTAATCTCCCTTTAAAAATAAAATGATCCAATAAAGCATTTCAATTCCGCTTTAAAATGGATTTTTTTTTGCTATGAATATGCATAAAATATATCAGCAATTAAAGAGACAGAGCGCTATTAAAACAGCCAAGCACCATTTCTTTTTGCATGTTCATTTAAATTTATTTATTTTGATTTTGATAAAAATAAAGCACCATGAAACAAAGTGTTTCTCTTAATCACCTCTGGAATGGCTCCATCGTCATATCTCTATTACATGAACATGCAGTATTGAAATCTTCATTACACAATATTGTAGCTATATAAATATATATGAATGGAGGCTTAATGCAGACTTATGAAAATATGTAACATAGTAACATAGTAACATAGTAGATAAGGTTGAAAAAAGACTGAAGTCCATCGAGATCAACCTATACAAATCTAAAATACTTACAAAAAGCTCCAGTTAAGCTTAAATAACCCCATTAAAATGTGACCCATTTAATACTAGCAATCATATCCATGAATTTTGTTTATATACAGAAATGTATCCAGACTATTTTTAAATGTATCTATGGTATTGGCATTCACTACCTCCTTTGGTAATGAGTTCCACAATTTTATTGCTCTTACAGTGAAAAAACGTTTCCCTTGCAGGAGATTAAATCTCCTTTCCTCCAACCTTAAATTATGACCTCTTGTCAGAACCAATTTTCTTGGAATAAAAAGAGCTTCTGCCATCTCTGTATATGGGCCTTGAATATATTTATATAAAGTAATCATGTCACCTCTCAAGCGCCTTTTTTCTAAAGAGAACAGACCCAGTTTGGCTAGCCTCTCCTCATGTAACATGTATTAATAATAAAATGCAAATAAATTGAATGGATAAAACTAAGTTAGTCAACATTATAGGAATGTTAAACCCCAAAAACTATCTTCTGTGATTCAGAATTTTAAAAAAGTTTCCAAATTTGATTCTATTATCAGATTTGCTTAGTTCCCATGAGATACCTAGGTAGGTATCTGGAGTACTACATGACAGTAAATAGCACTGCCCTCTAGTGCTCATGCAAATGGATAACATTCTTTCAAAACTGTTGCAATATTGTGCTCCAAACACGTGCATGCTCCTAAGCTTATATCCCTTCTTTTCATCAAAAGATACCAAGAGAACGATGAAAATGTAATAATAGAAGTAAATTAGAAATTTGTTTAAAATTGTATTTCTTTCATGTAATTGGCAAGAGTCCATGAGCTAGTGACATATGGGATATACAATCCTACCAGGAGGGGCAAAGTTTCCCAAACCTCAAAATGCCTATAAATACACCCCTCACCACACCCACAATTCAGTTTTACAAACTTTGCCTCCTATGGAGGTGGTGAAGTAAGTTTGTGCTAAGATTTCTACGTTGATATGCGCTTCTCAGCATTGTTGAAGCCCGATTCCTCTCAGAGTACAGCGAATGTCAGAGGGACGTGAAGGGAGTATTACCTATTGAATACGATGATTTCCCTAACGGGGGTCTTTTTCATGGGTTCTCTGTTATCGGTCGTAGAGATTCATCTCCTACCTCCCTTTTCAGATCGACGATATACTCTTATATACCATTACCTCTACTAATAACTGTTTCAGTACTGGTTTGGCTATCTGCTATATGTGGATGGGGGTCTTTCGGTAAGTATGTTTTTATTACTTAAGACACTCTCAGCTATGGTTTGGCACTTTATGCATTTATATAAAGTTCTAAATATATGTATTTTACTTATATTTGCCATGAGTCAGGTTCATGTATTTCCTTCTACAGACTGTCAGTTTCATATTTGGGTAATATAAACATCTTTTAAAGAAAATTTTTTCTTACCTAGTCTTTTTTCAATTGACTACTTTTTGCAAATTGCGGGCGGCATTAGGCCCGCGGGTGCGTCATATGCTAAACTTTATTGCGTCATTCTTGGCACGAAAATATTTTTGGCGCGGAAAGATACGTCTATGACGCAACGTCGTCATTTCCGGCGTCATACTTGACGCAGCGACCTTTCTCACGGTTGCGTTACTAGTGACATTTGCGGTTATTTTTTGGCGCCAAAAAAGTTTACGTTACGTTGTGCGTCATACTTGGCGCAAAACTTTTTCATTATTTCCATAACCCATTGATGTTTGCCTCTTGATTTTTTTCTTTATCAGAGGTCTATGCTATTTGCATTTTTTTCCCCATTCCTGAAACTGTCATATAAGGAAATAGATAATTTTGCTTTATATGTTGTTTTTTCTCTTACATTTTGCAAGATGTCTGATCCTGCCTCAGAAGTTTCTGCTGGAACATTGCTGTCTGACATCGGTCCTACCAAAGCTAAGTACATTGGTTGTAAAATTGTTAAAATTATTTCACCGAATGTCATTTGTAATAGTTGTCATGATAAACTTTTACATGCAGTTAGTGTATCCATCAGTAATAGTACATTGCCAGTTGTAGTTCCTTCAACTTCTAAATGTGCATGATATACCTGTAAATTTTATAAAGAATTTGTTTCTGATTCTATTTTGAAGGCTTTGTCTGCATTTCCACCTTCTAATAAACGTAAAAGGTCTTTTTAAACTTCTCATTTAGTTGATGAAATTTCAAATGACCAACAACATAATTTATCCTCTTCTGATGAGGATCTATCTGATACAGAAGATCCTTCCTCAGACATTGACACTGACAAATCTACTTATTTATTTAAAATAGAGTATATGTGTTCTTTATTAAAAAAAATGTTAATTATTATTGGATATTGAGGTAACCAGTCCTATTGACGTTCAGTCTAATAAACGTTTAAATGCTGTTTTTAAACCTCCTGTGGTTTCTCCAGGGTTTTTTTTCCTATTCCTGAGGCTATTTCTGATATCATTTCTAGGGAATGGAATAAGCCAGGTACTTCTTCTATTCCTTCTTCAAGGTTTAAAAAATTGTATCCTTTACCAGCAAAATCTATAGAGTTTTGGGAAAAAATCCCCAAGTTGATGGGGCTATTTCTACTCTTGCTAAACGTACCACTATTCCTATGGAAGATAGTACTTCCTTTAAGGCCCTTTTATATTCTTCTCAGACCTGCAATTTCTTTGGCTGATGTTGCGGCTGCATCAACCTTCTGGTTGGAGAATTTAGCGCAACAGGAATTGGATTCTGACTTATCTAGCATTATTCGCCTATTGCAATATGCTAATTATTTTATTTGTGATGCAATTTTTGATATTATCAAAATTGATGTTAGATCCATGTCTTTAGCTTTTTTAGCTAGAAGAGCTTTGTGGCTTAAATCTTGGAATGTTGATATGACATCTAAATCTAGATTACTATCTCTTTCTTTCCAAGGTAATAATTTATTTGGTTCTCAGTTGGATTCTATTATTTCAACTGTCACTGGGAAAAGGGAGTTTTTCTGCCTCAGGATTAAAAACTTAAGGGTAAATCTAAGGCTTCTAACCTTTTTTGTTCCTTTCGTCAGAATAAGGAACAAAAACTCAATCCTCCCCCAAGGAGTCTGCTTCCATTTTGGAAGCCTTCCTCAAATTGGAATAAATCCAAGCCATTTAGGAAACCAAAGTCAGCCCCTAAGTCCGCATGAAGATGCGGCCCTCATTCCAGCTCAGCTGGTAGGGGGCAGATTAAGGTTTTTCAAGGATATTTGGATAAAATCTGTCCAAAATCAATGGATTCAGAGCATTGTCTCTCAAGGGTATCGAATAGGATTCAGAGTAAGACCTCCTGTGAGAAGATTTTTTCTCTCACGTATCCCAGTAAATCCAGTAAAAGCTCAGGCTTTCCTGAAGTGTGTTTCAGACCTGGAGTCTTCAGGGGTAATCATGCCAGTTCCTCCTTAGGAACAAGGTTTGGGGTTTTATTCAAATCTATTCATTGTTCCAAAGAAGGAAAATTTATTCAGACGAGTTCTGGATCTGAAAATTTTTGAATCGTTATGTAAGAGTACCAACTTTCAAGATGGTGACTATAAGGACTATTCTGTCTTTTGTTCAGCAAGGACATTATATGTCCACAATAGACTTGCAGGATGCATACCTTCATATTACGATTCACCCAGAACATTATCAGTTTCTGAGATTCTCTTTTCTAAACAAGCATTACCAATTTGATGCTCTTCCATTTGGTCTAGCAACAGCTCCAAGAATCTTTTCAAAGGTTCTGGGTGAACTACTCTCTGTAATCAGAGAACAGGGTATTGCGGTGTTTCCTTATTTGGATGATATCTTGGTCCTAGCTCAGTCTTTGTGTACTGCAGAATCTCACACCAATCAACTAGTGTTGTTTCTTTGGAAACATGGTTGGAGGACCAATTTACCAAAAGTTTCTTAATTCCTCAGACAAGGGTCACCTTTTTATGTTTCTAGATAGATTCAGTGTCCATGACTCTGTCTCTAACAGACAAGAGACGTTTTAAATTGGTTGCAGCATGCCGGCACCTTCAGTCTCAGTCATTCCCTTCAGTGGCTATGTGCATGGAAGTTAGGTCTCATGACTGCAGCATCGGACGCGATCCCCTTTGCTCGTTTTCACATGAGACCTCTACAGCATTGTATGCTGAATCAATGTACGACACTCTCTGACATGGTGGATAGATCACCATCATATAGTTCAAGGGGCCTCTTTTGTTCAGCCAACCTGGACTGTGATCACAACAGCTGCGAGTCTTTCAGGTTAGGGAGCTGTTTGGAGATCTCTGACAGCACAAGGGGTTTGGAAATCTCAAGAGGCGAGATTACCAATAAATATTTTAGAACTCCGTGCAATTCCCAAAGGTCTTCAGTTTTGGCCTCTGCTAAAGAGAGAACCATTAATTTGTTTTCAGACAGACAATATCACAACAGTGGTATATGTTAATCATTAGGGTGGGACTCACAGTCTCCAAGCTATGAAGAAGTATCTCGGACACTTGTTTGGGCGGAATCCAGCTCTTGTCTGATCTCCTCAGTGCATATCCCAGGTGTAGACAATTGGGAGGTGGATTTTCTCAGCCGCCAGACTTTTACTTCCAGGGGAGTGGTCTCTCCATCCAGATGTGTTTTCTCAGATTGTTCAGTTGTGGGGTCTTCCAGAGATAGATCTCATGGCCTCTCATCTAAACAAGAAACTTCCCAGATACCTGTCCAGGTTGAGGGATGTTCAGGCGGAAGCAGTGGATGCGCTGACACTTCTTTGGTGTTATCATCCTGCTTACATTTTCCCGCCTCTAGTTCTCCTTCCAAGAGTGATCTCTAAAATCATCATGGAACAATCATTTGTGTTGCTGGTGGCTCCAGCATGGCCACACAGGTTTTGGTATGCGGATCTGGTTCGGATGTCCAGTTGCCCGCCTTGGCCACTTCCGTTCAGCCAGACCAACTATCTCAAGGTCCGTTTTTTTCCATCAGGATCTCAAATCATTAAATTTGAAGGTATGGAAATTAAACGCTTAGTACTAAGTCATAGAGGTTTCTCTGACTCAGTGATTAATACTATGTTACAAGCTCGTAAATCTGTTTCTAGAAAGATTTATTATAGAGTTTGGAAGACTTACATTTCATGGTGTTCTTCTCATAAAATCTCTTGGCATTCTTTTAGAATTCCTAGAATTTTACAGTTTATTCAGGACGGTTTGGATAAGGGTTTGTCTGCAAGTTCCCTGAAAGGACAAATCTCCGCTCTTTCTGTTTTTCACAGAAAGATTGCTATACTTCCTGATATACACTGTTTTGCACAGGCTTTAGTTCTTATTAAACCTGTTATTTAATAAATTTCTCCTCCTTGGAGTCTTACTTTGGTTCTGATGGCTTTACAGTTTCTTCCATTTGAACATATGCATTTTTTGGACATTAAACTACTTTCTTGGAAAGTGTTGTTCCTTTTGGCCATCTCTTCTGCTAGAAGAGTTTCTGAGTTATCTGCTCTTTCTTGTGAGCCTCCTTTTCTGATTTTTTCATCAGGATAAGGCAGTTTTGTGGACTTCTTTTTAATTTTTACCTAGGTTGTGAATTCTAACAACATTTGTAAAGAAATTGTTGTCTCTTCCTTGTGTCCTAATCCTAAGAATACTTTGGAAAGTTCCTTACATTCTTTGGATGTGGCAAGAGCTTTGAAATATTATGTGGAAGCTACTAAAGATTTCAGGAAGACTTCCAGTCTATTTGTTTTATTTTCTGGTCCTAGGAAATGTCAGAAGGCTTCTGCTATTTCCTTGGCTTCTTGGTTGAAACTTTTGATTCATCAAGCTTATTTGGAGTCGGGTTAGGCCCTGCCTCAGAGAATTACAGCTCATTCTACTAGATAGATCAGTCTCCACTTCGTGGGCTTTTAAGAATGAAGCTTCAGTTGATCAGATTTGCAAAGCGGCAACTTGGTCCCCTTTGCATACATTTACTAAATTCTACTGTTTTGATGTATTTGCTTCTTCAGAAGCAGTTTTTGGTAGAAAAGTTCTTCAGGCAGCTGTTTCAGTTTGATTCTTCTGCTTTTGATTTAAGTTTTTTCTTTCAAATGAAATAAACTTATATTTTTGGGTTGTGGATTAATTTTTTTCAGCAGATTATGGCTGTTTTTATTTTATTCCCTCCCTCTCTAGTGACTCTTGAGTGGAGATCCACATCTTGGGTATTGATATCCCATATGTCACTAGCTCATGGACTCTTGCCAATTACATGAAAGAAAACATAATTTATGTAAGAACTTACCTGATAAATTAATTTATTTCATATTGGCAAGAGTCCATGAGGCCCACCCTTTTAATGGTGGTTATGATTTTTTGTATAAAGCACAATTATTTCCAAATTTCCTTTGTTGATGCTTTCTACTCCTTTCTTTATCACCCCACTGCTTGGCTATTCGTTAAACTGAATTGTGGGTGTGGTGAGGGGTGTATTTATAGGCATTTTGAGGTTTGGGAAACTTTGCCCCTCCTGGTAGGATTGTATATCCCATATGTCACTAGCTCATGGACTCTTGCCAATATGAAAGAAATGAATTTATCAGGTAAGTTCTTACATAAATTATGTTTTTCTGTCTGAACCATGAAAGAAGAAAAAAATGGGGTTTCATATCCCTTTAACTTCCACACATTGCTCAAAAAATAGTAACCATGCTAATTCTAGCAGTTCCAAATTACAGTGTTATAGAATTGTTTGGTGTCAGACTCAAAGAACAAATTTACATCAAACACCAGACTACTTAATTATTGCTTTTATCATATTGCTAAACTAAGCACATGCTGTGTGTGAAATTGCAAGGCAGTGCAAGGTTTATAATTAAGCATAACATGCACAATACCGTTTGAAAATTAATTGCACAATTATGTTCTTTAAGTAAAAAAAAAACAGTTAAAAATGACACCCCTAAATTAAGAATTATATAGTAAATATTTATAGATATTTTCAAAGGTTATAGACTGTTTTTCCAGTGTATGGATTTTATTAAAGGGATCCATTGATCCATTTTACCTGCTGGAAAGTGTTACCTTGTTTACAAACAGCTCAATTACCTTTATTTTTTACTCATTTGGAATAGCTGGTTTTGCCTGTTGAAATGACCATCTATACTGAAAATATGAATACTGCTGTATTCTCTGTAGGAAGCTATGTGAAATAGAGGCAGCAGCAAGCCAGTAGGGGATGCAAGGGATAGGTACCAAAATGTTAATATTCAATTGCTCTAAGTATCAGCCTACATGTATATATGAAGAGATAAGATAAGGGGTATTTGCATATAAAAAGAAAGATAACTTAAGGATATCTACTCTTTCTGAAAGTTCAGTACAATTAAATGGGTTGATGAGCAAAAACAGCTATTCCATATACAAAAATAGGATCCATTTCCTATACATTTAATACTCTGTAGCTAGTATAACAAGTCATTGAAAACACATTAAGGGGAACCTTTTTTTTTTATTTTTATTTTTTTTTATTAAGCAATGCATTCCAAATTCCAAAAAATGCTAAAAAAATATTTAAACTGCCATTTTATTAGCAAAAAGTAAATTTTGTTTACAATCCAGACATTCTTTAGAAAGTGTATTGAGTATATTTATTTTATCTCCTCTGCTATGGCCAAATAGGAAAATATATAAATGAGCTCCTGCACTGACCAAGCAATCAATGCTTAAAGGGACACTGAACACAAATGTTTTGTTTCGTGATTCAGATAGAACATGCAATTTTAAGCAACTTTCTAATTTACCTCTATTACCAAATGTTCTTCATTCTCTTGGTATCTTTATTTGAAAAGCAAGAATGTAAGTTTAGATACCAGCCCATTTTTGGTGAACAACCTGGGTTGTTCTTGCTGATTGGTTGATTAATTTAACCTACCAATAAATAAATGCTGTCCATGGTTCTGAACCACAAAATAGCTTAGATGCCTTCTTTTTCAAACAAAGATAGCAAGAAAACAAAGAAAAATCGGTAATAGGAGTAAACTAGAAAGTTGCTTAAAATACATGCTCTATCTGAATCACAAAATAAAACATTTGGGTTCAGTGTCCCTGATATCTGAAGTTTGCAGTATACACTACAGTCTATCTAAGGGCAGTGGAGAATACACAGTTTCCAGACAGAAACAGCAGGAAAAGTATACAAGATAAATTAAAAGTATAAATGAAAGTATACATTTAAATATAACACAAAGGGATTTTTATTATGCACATTTAATCATAATACCATAGTAGATGAGGTTGAAAGAAGACAGAAGTCCATCGAGTTCAACCTCCACAGATTCCACCTACAACAAAATCTCCAACTGAGCATAAAGTGACATTCAAGTCAAAATTAAACTTTCATGTTTTAGATAGGGCATGCAATTTTAAACAACTTTCCAATTTACTTTAAAGGGACATTCTAGCCCAAAACTTTATTTCATGCTTTAGAAAGAGCATGCTATTTTAAACAGTTTTCTAATTTACTTCTGTTATCTAATTTGCTTCATTCTCGTGATATACTTGGTTGAAAAGCATATCTAGATATGCTCAGTATCTGCTGATTGGTGACTGCACATAGATGCCTCTTGCTATTGGCTCACCCATGTGCATTGATATTTCTTCAACAAGGGATATCTAAAGAATGAAGCAAATTAGATAATAGAAGTAAATTGGAATGTTGTTTAAAATTGTATTCTCTATCTGAATCATGAAATAAATATTTTGGGTTTCATGACCCTTTAATCATCAAATTTGTTTTGTTCCCTTTGTATTATTTGTTCAAAGCTAAACCTAGGTAGGGTCATATGCTAATTTCTAAGCACTTGAAGGTCGCCTCTTTTCTCAGTGCATTTTGACAGTTTTTTCAAAGCAAGACACTGCTAGTTCATGTGTGTCATCATATAGCTATCATTATCCTCAGTTCCGTGGGGCTATTTATAAGTCAGCTCTGATTGGCTAAAATGCATATCTGTCAAAAGAACTGAGATAAGGGGGCAGTCTGCAGACGCTTAGATACAAGGTAATCACAGAAGTAAAAAGTGTATTAATACAACAATGTTGGTTATGTAAAACTAGGAAATGATTAATAAAAGGATATCTATCTTTTCAAACAATAAACCTTTTGGTGAATACTGTCCCTTTAGCTTAATCCCATCAAAAAGGTGACCCATTTAACACAAGCAATCATATCTCTGAACTCTAGCCAGAAATGTATTTAATTAATTTTTAAATATATCATAGGTAGTGACATTCGCTACCTACCTAAGCAATGAGTTCCACAATTTGATTGCTCTTACAGTGAAAAAACGTTTATGTTGCTAGAGATTAAATCTCCTTTCCAACAGCCTTAAATTGTGACTTGTTGTCACAAACAATTTCCTTGGCATAAACAGAGATTCTACCATCTCTGTATATGGGCCTTAATTATATTTATATAAAGTAATCACGTCACCATTCAAGCGCCTTTTTTCTAGAGAAAACAGACCCAGTTTAGCTAACCTCTCCTCATAGTTTAAATTCTGCATTCCCCTTATTAGTTTTGTGGCACTTCTCTGAAGTCTGCAATGTAATTTTTTGAGACTGAGCCCCAGAACTGCACTCCATACACAAGGTGAGGTCTTACCAAGGATTTATATAGTGACAGAATTATGCTTTCCTCCCTTGCACCAATGCCTCTTTTAAAACATGCTAGTATTTTATTAGCCTTAGAAGCCACTACCCTGCATTGTGCACCCATTTTTTGCCTGTTATCTATAAGTATGCTGAAATCCATTTCCTCCTCTGTTTTGCAAAATCTAGTCCCATTTAAATAATAGGTTGCCTGCATATTTTTTCCTCCATAATGTAGAACCTTACATTTTCCAGTATTAAATCTCATTTTCCATTTACTTGCCCATTCTTCTAATTTTGGCAAATCCCCTTCCAATGCAATTTTATCTTGCACTGACCTAATGACTATACACAACTTTGTATCAACTGCAAAAATAGAGAAGTTGCTATTTAATCCTGGCTCCAAGTCATTAATAAAAATATTAAAAAGAACCGGGCCCAATACTGATCCCTGTAGGACTCCAATGATTACATTTGTCCAATCTGAGTATAATACATTTACTACTACTCGTTGCTCATGTGGCACTGTATAAAAAGCCTTTGGAAGAATCCAAGTATTAATCAAATGATTACCCTTTAGTTATATTTTTACTTCTGTCCTCATAGAATCTAATTAGATTAGTCTGACATATACTCATAAATATAATTACTTTATAATCCCTAAGATTCCCTACCAGAACCTTGCCTACTACCAATATCAAACTAACTGGTCTATAGCTTCATGGATCAGGCCTGCTGACAGATTTACGCCAGTCCTGGGGTACTATGCCTGAGAATGAGTCTTAAAAATTAAGAGTAGATTTTTGGCTATAACAATGCTAAATTCACGTAAAACCCTTGGGCTTATTCCATCTGGACATTTAATATTAGTCATTTTTTTCTGGTGTCCTCTAGAAATAGCCCTGTTATTGGTATGTTCTAGTTTGTTTCAATGTATCTCCTAATAGTTCTTCTTTTGTATATACTGAATAAAAGAGCTGGTTTAGTACCTCAGACTTCTCCCTGTCACTGTTAATCATAGAACATTTTAGGGCTTCACTTATAATCTAAAATTGTCCTCTCATATTGCCCCTTATCATAAGTAAAAAAGTTAGATGTGATGAACTGCAGCAATTCTGGGTTGTCCTGTTCTGCTAATTTTCTTACAAAAATACTGATCCGTTGGCCTGTATTTAGCAATGTTTTAAACTGCAGAACAAATATTTTGTTTTCTCCTCTCAACCACAAAGGCAACTACTGAACAAGCTCTAAATGCTTCTTATTAAGGGCTAGATTACTAGTGAAGCACAAATTAACACTTCTGCTTGAGCGTTAATTGTGCTAGAAGTAAGCATTTTGCACTTGTGGGGTTGTACTAATATTATGAGTTGAAAGTAAACTGTTTTCGTTCTCGCGCTATCCCAACAAGCGCATAAAACCCAAAGTTAGAATATTGCATGCGTGTTCACATATTCCCCCAAAGAAGTCAATGGAGAAAAAAAAAGTGGGAAAAAACCCCACCCCACGCTCGCACAAACCTGATTGCATATTCTCATTTGAGCTAACCTGACATGAAAATATGAATATTTCACATGCCAATGTTCTTCAAATAACAGAATATGTTATATTTATTCATAAATACACATTTCTACATATATATATATATATATATATATATATATATATATATATATGTGTGTGTGTGTGTGTGTGTGTGTTTTGGTATAATATATATCTATACCTATATATATATAGATGATTATATATAGGTATAGATATATACATATATATTTAGGAATATATTTAGAAATACAAAGAAAATATTGTAATGTGAATTATTTACACTAAATACATAGTTAAAACCTTTATTAAAAATGACTATTGTATAAATATGATATAACATATTTTAATCTAATTAACTACAAAGGGCTCCAATGCACTTGTATATATGTCTATAATGTGTACATATGTATTTATGTGTTTGTATGTGTATATATGTCTGTAAATACATATATACACATATAAATACATATGTACACATATATAGACAAATATATACATACATACACATTTTTAGACATGTATATGTTTGTATCTCACTGTTAAAGCCATTTGCCTGTCTTTTTTTTCTAACACCAGAGATCTCATATCTTTGAGCCCTTATACTTTTGTGTGCAATATTTTATATTTTAATAATTTGTATTAGATGGTGTTATTATGAGTAACTATTCGCAGTAATAATTCTAGCGTTAATCCCGATTGCGCTCAGGCGATCACGTTTACTTTAAGCTTGTAATACCAGCACCATAGACTCCACTTGTAATCTGGCCCTAAATGTGTTATTACTACACAGATATGGAATTCTGTATTTTATCGCCAGCTAACTCATTAGCAATTGAGAAGGAAAACTTAATTCAACCATTATGCCAGTAAAAAGTATGTAAAGATTGGAATTGAATGCGAGTGTAACCAAATATAATATATATATATATATATATATATATATATATATATATATATATATATATATAAATATATATATATATATATATATTTATATATATATATATATATATATATATATATATATGAGATCTGAAAAGGAAAAAAAATAAAATAAACGTGCTCCCCTTTAAATTAAAAAATACAACATATCCATTTTTTTTTAATTAAAGAACCTCAGTCATCAAATAACCTTTTAAAAGTTTTTAAACATACCATAGCGTCTGTGAAATAAATTGAATATAATAGGTTACAGTATTTTCTCAATTTGCAATTTTTGTTTTTTTATTTAACTTGGTCTGGTGTACCAAATGGCTTTGTATTTGTCTATGTAATAATGCTATGATACTGACCATCACTCTTTGTTCATGTTTCAGTAAAATTGTTTACCTAATTTTCATATATTTCTTTTAGTTAAAAAACAAAATTGATGTTAGTATCTTCCATTTTTATTGGTGCCTATAACAGTTTTTACTTCTCTCAACCTTTAAACCTGCTGTTAAAATGTAACTAGAACAATGTAGGATTATTAACAGATAATAGTTTTATATGCTCACTTTTAGGCATAAATAGGAATGAATATAATAGAGAAACCAATATAAAAAATTATATTGATTGGTGGTAAAGTCCTACCGTGTGTACTTCTATGTTAAAAATAGCTATAAGAAAGAGAAAATGTTCAGAAAAAAAGATTATGTAATGTAACTAAATAACTGAAAAAGGATTGAAGTTAGGGTTATAATAATTTACTGTATTGTAAGTATTATGGGAAAAATTCGAATCTGTATTTTAAGGATCAGGAAGGAATTTCTTTCATTCCAAATCACATTTTTTTGGGAAAGATATAAATAAATCTGATTTCTACTTTGTTTAAATTAAAGTAATTATTGACAACTACAATTATCCAAATGTACATTTTATTTTCTAGAAAACTCCAGCCTTTATATATATATATATATATATATATATATATATATATATATATATATATATATATATATATATATATATATATATATATATATATATATATAAATGATAGACTATTAATATTTAACAATTAGAGACATATTTACTGAATGCTAAATGCTAAAAATGTTTCATAATATACATTATCACAATATGTTTTAATATGTTAATATAAAATGAATTCTGAGGTTTTTAACCCCTTGGTTACCAAAGAGGGCTGAAACTCTCTGTACAGCCAAGTGTTTGAAAGAGAACCTTATAAGACCTAAATGTTTTCATAGAGTTCAATCTCAATATGAAATGTTTTTACAAGAAGTATCCCATCAATTAACAAGCACAGATTATGTCTGTGTTTTTATTATTAATCTCATGTATCTTGCTGTCCAAACAGGTTGTGTATGATTGCAATGTATAAAAAAATGCCCACTCTGTAAACAGTAGACCTCTCTCTCCGTACAGTACACACCTGAAGCTGCATGTTTGTCTGGGTGAGTTCCTCTGCTTTCTTTTCCAGTGACATCACCCAGACCTTCCTTTTCTGTCTGCACCGTGTGGCAGCTGCTCGGTTCCTTTCCAGAAATTTTCGCCTCCTCTCGTCTGGGTCCTCATCTACCACCCGCCTTCGACGTCCTCCCGAGGGCTGAGGAGGCTGTATTGTCTGAGTGGGCTGCATTTGCTGTGCTGCTGGTGAAAGCTGTGAAAAAATAAATAAAAATAAAATAATAATTTTTAAAAAATTATACAAATAATTAATATTAAATATTTTTAGTTTCAACTCTTAACCAAGATCAGTAAATGTGAAGAATTTTGACTTGATTGGTGAAATATACATCCTTTTGTTATTTATTAATCTATTTTTTAATTTAAACCTGGAAACAAAATCTCGTATTTGTGAATGACCAATCTATTCTTCAGCATTATCTAAATACTTAGCTATATATACAATATATAATACTATGGGGTTGATTCTAATTCCATTGAAAGAATTACCATATGAAATATCCAGAAGACAATGAATGAGTTAATGAAGCATATTCTACCCACATGTTTTCTTATAATAAAAATAAGAGATTTCTGTGGCTACACATAATAGTATCTCACTTGTTTTAGTATCTGTGCTTTTGTAAGCTACAACAAAGAGCATAGACAGTGGTCTATGGACCGTAAAATGTTAAGGAAGGCCTGTAATCAATCCATGTTGGTTATATTGTTATAGCTGAATGTTGTACAATTCCAAACAAATATTTTATGCTATTGTTCCATCATTTTGTAAATGGGGATCCCAATTTAGATAAATCATTAAGAATATTTTGGGGTTTCTTGATTCCGTATTTGTATTTACATGAAAATGTTTCATCAATTTGCTCAGTAAACAAAATGGAACACCCTCTTTTATAAAACAGCTTTATGACAATATAAGTGTAGTTTTATTCCATTCTATCCACTATGGGTTTTTAATAAATTTACAGATTTACTCAACACTATTTTTTAAAGAAATATAGAAAACATGAATTGCAAAACAATAATTTCAAAGTCCAGCTGCACAGTGTCCATTTCGACTTTATTTGTTATTATTATTATTATAATTTTGTTTGTATACTGCCGCAAAATTCTGTAGCGCTAGATTTTAAGTTAATCTATGTGCATTATAGATATTAAAGTTATTTGAGCATCTAAAAAATAGTGATTTAGAATTTATTATGGATTCTTTTGATTTTTAAACATAAGGTATATCTGCTGAATTTAATGTTTGGTGGGGTGTATATCTACCAACAAAGCTTTGGTGGGTGTCTTTATTAACCAGCATTAACCAATAAACAATATGTATAAATTAGCTATGCACAACCATTTTTTTTTGTAATATAAAAAAATAAAATAAACACTATAAACTATTTTTACTCTTTTTATGTATGTATATATATATATATATATATATATATATATATTTATTTTTTCTTGCTACATATTATTACTTTAATTGTTTCTGTAATTAGGTTATCTACTTTATTTTACTCAACGGAGAAGTAGTTTGTCAAATTTGTGTGTATTTTATTTTTGCAATAAACAAATTTATAAAATACATCTTTACTGCTTTTTTACTGTCAAAATTTAATTTACACAATAGGTAGCATAACATTGTACTTGGAAGTTGAATGCACATTTGTTCTCAAGTCAAACCGTGCTATTTTGGTGATTGAGACTACTAAAAAAAATCCTTATTGGTGGACACACACATGTCTCCAATAACATAAAAATAGTAAGTGGTTTTATTTAAAACAGGGCACTCTAAGGTTGTTGACCTACATCCCTATATAAAATAATGCCCTAGTTTGAACAGATGGCTCCATAACTTTCAATGTGCTCCTAAGTTTCCAGAAAAGTTTTCCTTAAAAGTACATTAAAGGGACATGAAACCCAAAAAATTTATTTCATGATTCAAATAGAGAATATAATTGTAAACAACTTTCCAATTTACTTCTATTATTTAATTTGCTTCCTTCTTTTGTTATGCTTTGCTGAAAGGTTTATCTAGACAAGCTCATGAGCATCAGAGAACCTATATTCTAGCTGCTGATTGTTGGCTGCATATATATACTGACTGTGATTGGCTCAACCATGTGTTCAGTTAGAAACCAGTAGTGCATTGCTGCTCCTTCAACAAATGATACCAAGAGATTGAAACAAATTAGATAATAGAAGTAAATTAAAAAGTTGTTTACAATTGTATTATCTATCTGAATCATGAATTAAAAAAATTGGGTTTCATGTCCCTTTAACAACTTTTTTCTTTTTTGTAAAAATGTTGCTTTAGCCCATGCACGTAAAAGGCCAAAAAGCAAAAAAAATTGGGTTTCATGTCCCTTTAATAACTTTTTTCTTTTGTGCAAAAATGTTGCTTTAGCCCATGCACGTAAAAGGCCAAAAAGCAAAAAAAATTGGGTTTCATGTCCCTTTAATAACTTTTTTCTTTTGTGCAAAAATGTTGCTTTAGCCCATGCACGTAAAAGGCCAAAAAGCAAAAAAAATTGGGTTTCATGTCCCTTTAATAACTTTTTTCTTTTGTGTAAAAATGTTGCTTTAGCCCATGCACGTAAGAGGCCAAAAAGCAAATTCTGTAACACACAAATGCTGCAAATCAAATAGCTGGTTGAGGCAATTTGCAACATTCTGAAAACCTAGGTTACAGATTGTGCTCTTTGGCCTCTCCGAGTATGAGACAAAGAACAACTTTTACAGAAAAACAAGTAGTGTTTAATGTAATAAGCTCAGCCCTTCTTGGCCAGATACAAATAGCATTTGTCAGACGCATATTCCGCAGAATAGTCTAATTATGTATATTATGTTTGCCATTACTTTTAATTTTTTCCCCAGCAACAATAAAACAGTTTGTAAAAGTACAGCACTAATGCATAAAAAATGAAATTAATAATAACATTGGATGAATATATCTTGAATATAAGATATAAATGCCTTATTGCTTTATTAAGCTTCTAGATAAAATTGTTTTGAATGATTTAAAAAATAAATTATACGTGTTTATGAGGAATATGTTATTAAAAAATAAAGCAGCAGTGTACATCAATAAATAAAAAAAAACTCATGCTGTGAATATTTGTTGGCGAACCTGTTTACTTGAGGGCTGCACCTGTAGCGCCAGGTCTGATTTTTTTATCTTTTTTGTAATGAGGTCTACAAATGAATAGGCTCGAAGTTCACATTTTACCATTTCAGCATTGCTGTCACATAAAAGACAGACTGTTAATTGAACGTATATAGCCACTTTTTGAGACTTCAGAAGTCTGTAATTTATGTGTCTGCAGCCTTGTTTTTAACACATCTGCCTTTTCCGTCTGACTAGAATTTCATCCAAAAAAAAGCTTTCCTTCTCCACATATTTACCACACAGATGAGTATTTATAAGGTTAATTTAAACACTTTTTTTTCTTTACATTTATAGAACATCGCACTACCAGACAACAAAAAGCTTCCCAGTAGCTGGGCTGCACAAGACATGAAGAAAGCATGCTTATATTTTCACTCAGTGCTTACTTAAAGGAAAATAACGTAATTGCTGTCTCTTGACGTCAAAAAAGGAATTACTCATTAATTAAACTGTTTGGCTGTGAACAATTTATAGTGTTGTGGAGCGATGGTACAAATAAAATGTAACAATGTACATTTAATAAAGAGTATTGTTTTTTTTCCCCTCATTTTCTTGTTGTCCCCTTATCTTTATCATGAACTCATTGTCCAACAGTTCCACAGGTTATCACTAGATGGATGTTCTATGCTCTGAGTTTATGAAAAGCTGTTAGTAGTAAGTAAATTACCAAAAAACAAAATGGGTAAAAGGACAAATAACGTTCATCAAGAATGCTATTGTACAGCTTTGTATAATATTGTTCTAAATGGCCATAAACCTTCTTGTCACCATGATAATTAAAATGAACATTTGTGCAAACATGGTTGGATTTGTATCAAAATTAGCAATGTACTTTAAAGATTCTAATTTATCTGACTGAAAACGTTTGCAGTTTATTTTGGATATTGTTGAATTTCTGTTATAGGAACTACATTTTCCCTGAATAATGAAAACAGTTGTAATTCCAGATAAATATGAGTTTTACATGATTTAGGTAAATTGTCTAATAAATGGTACATAGCTGCCCAATGAGATAATCAAACAAAAATATTAGCTCTCAAAAATGTGTACCCCTGCTTAACCTGCACAGTCACAAGTAATTATTTATTGCAGGTAAGCAATAAAGTATTAAGAGTAAGGTGCCTGTGAAGATTACATATTTGCCCTGGTTATATGTACTATGCAGGGTATGCATTAAAGGGACAGTAAAGTCATAATTAGACATGCATGAACCTGACAGAGCATGCAATTTTAAACAACTTTCCAATTTACTTTTGTTATCAAATTAGCTTTGTTCTCTTGGTATCTTTTATTGAAGAGTAAACCTAGGAAGGCTCATAAGAGTTCAGGAGTGTGCACGTGTCTAGTACTCTATGGCAGCAGTGTTTTGCAACATTATTTGTAGCATTGTTATACAATGTTGCAAAACACTGCTGCCATAGAGTACTAAAGATACGTGCACACTCCTAAACTCTTTTGAGCCTACCTAGTTTTACTCTTTATTGAAAGATACCAAAAAAACTAAGCAAATTTGATAACAGGAGTAAATTGGAAAGTTGTTTATAATTGCATGTTCCATCTAAATCACGAAAGTTTAATTTTGACTTTACTGTCCTTTTAACCAACCACATATTTTTATAGTCAATTACTATGTATTTCTTGTCTGATTCTCCAGACATCAAATAACCAAGACCCATTATCCAGTAACATTAAGGAAGCCAATAGTGCTTACATTTGTACAAGAGTATGGTGGGTCCTTTTATGTGTTATGTCCTAGGCTGTAACCTACTTGGCCTTATGACCTTAAGGATCAAAACATTACAATGCTTTATAGTCCTCAAAAATACAAACCTACCTGTGCTTGTCCTCCAGTGTGCAGAGGAGGATGTGGAGACGTCTGGTGGTGTGACGGATGTGGGTGAAGGTGTGAGTGGGAGTGATGATGAGGGTGACCTTGTTGGTGGTGAGGCTGAGAATGAGGATGGTGTGCCGGATGCTGGTGCTGCTGATGAGAGTACGTATGGTGCTGTGGCAGGTTTTGGTGCTGATGTGGGTGTGAATGCATATGATGATGTGGCGTCTGGTCCTGTCTGGAGTTCATCATATCCATCATGTGTCCCATTGAATTCATATTTCCGTTTGATATGGCTCCTGGATGATGTGATAAAGCTGCCTTTAGTCTCTGAAAAAAGGGAAACACAAAATAAATGTCATCAATCAAAGTTGAGAGTAGATTAAAATATAGATAAATATACAAGCCAATACTTTCCTGTGAAAAAAATAAATTCTCAGGATTCTTTACATTCAAAAAATGAACACAAAGGGATTTGCTTGAGGGTCTATGAGCAATTTAGTAAGTGCACAAATATGAACTCTGGATTAATTACATTTTGTATTTAAAAGGATATTAAACAGCATGATATTGTAAAATAAAGGTCCAGAATACGAGTGGAGTGCAAATGTTTGCACGCAAGCAATAAGAGGTTTATCGCCGGTGTTTCAGCTCGTTGGGCTTATCGCTTGTATTACGAGTTGAAAGTAAACCTGATCGCTTAAGCGTAATCACGATTTTAGCTAGAATGATTACCGTGGCCTCAGAGCTTTGCTTAAAGGGACACTGAAACCACATTTTTTTTCTTTTGTGATTCATATAGAGCATGCAATTTTAAGCAACTTTCTAATTTACTCCTATTATCAAATGTTCTTCATTCTCTTGGTATTTTTATTTGAAAAGCAAGAATGTAAGTTTAGATGCCGGCCCATTTTTTATGAACAACCTGGGTTGTCCTTGCTGATTGGTGGATAAATTAATCCACCAATAAACAAGTACTGTCCAGGGTTCTAGACTTTCTTTTTCAAATAAAGATAGCAAGAGAATGAAGAAAATTTGATAACAGGAGTAAATTAGAAAGTTGCTTAAAATTGCATGCTCTATCTGAATCACGAAAGAAAAAATTTGGGTTCAGTGTCCCTTTAACTGTTTTGCAAAACAAAAAAGTGTCACAAAACACATCAAAAATACATTACAAAGTACAGTTACACTCATAATAACACTTTCTAATAAAAATTATTAAAACCAAATATTTCACACAAAAGTTATAAGGGCTCAAAGATATGAGGTCTCAGGTGTTAGAAAAACAAAGGCAGGCAAAGGGCTTTAACATTGAGATACATACATATACATGTCTAAAGATGGATATGTATGCACATATACAGGGAGTGCAGAATTATTAGGCAAATGAGTATTTTGACCACATCATCCTCTTTATGCATGTTGTCTTACTCCAAGCTGTATAGGCTCGAAAGCCTACTACCAATTAAGCATATTAGGTGATGTGCATCTCTGTAATGAGAAGGGGTGTGGTCTAATGACATCAACACCCTATATCAGGTGTGCATAATTATTAGGCAACTTCCTTTCCTTTTGCAAAATGGGTCAAAAGAAGGACTTGACAGGCTCAGAAAAGTCAAAAATAGTGAGATATCTTGCAGAGGGATGCAGCACTCTTAAAATTGCAAAGCTTCTGAAGCGTGATCATCGAACAATCAAGCGTTTCATTCAAAATAGTCAACAGGGTCGCAAGAAGCGTGTGGAAAAACCAAGGCGCAAAATAACTGCCCATGAACTGAAAAAAGTCAAGCGTGCAGCTGCCAAGATGCCACTTGCCACCAGTTTGGCCATATTTCAACATCACTGGAGTGCCCAAAAGCACAAGGTGTGCAATACTCAGAGACATGGCCAAGGTAAGAAAGGCTGAAAGACGACCACCACTGAACAAGATACACAAGCTGAAATGTCAAGACTGGGCCAAGAAATATCTCAAGACTGATTTTTCTAAGGTTTTATGGACTGATGAAATGAGAGTGAGTCTTGATGGGCCAGATGGATGGGCCCGTGGCTGGATTGGTAAAGGGCAGAGAGCTCCAGTCCGACTCAGACGCCAGCATGGTGGAGGTGGAGTACTGGTTTGGGCTGGTATCATCAAAGATGAGCTTGTGGGGCCTTTTCGGGTTGAGGATGGAGTCAAGCTCAACTCCCAGTCCTACTGCCAGTTTCTGGAAGACACCTTCTTCAAGCAGTGGTACAGGAAGAAGTCTGCATCCTTCAAGAAAAACATGATTTTCATGCAGGACAATGCTCCATCACACGCGTCCAAGTACTCCACAGCGTGGCTGGCAAGAAAGGGTATAAAAGAAGAAAATCTAATGACATGACCTCCTTGTTCACCTGATCTGAACCCCATTGAGAACCTGTGGTCCATCATCAAATGTGAGATTTACAAGGAGGGAAAACAGTACACCTCTCTGAACAGTGTCTGGGAGGCTGTGGTTGCTGCTGCACACAATGTTGATGGTGAACAGATCAAAACACTGACAGAATCCATGGATGGCAGGCTTTTGAGTGTCCTTGCAAAGAAAGGTGGCTATATTGGTCACTGATTTGTTTTTGTTTTGTTTTTGAATGTCAGAAATGTATATTTGTGAATGTTGAGATGTTATATTGGTTTCACTGGTAAAAATAAATAATTGAAATGGGTATATATTTGTTTTTTGTTAAGTTGCCTAATAATTATGCACAGTAATAGTCACCTGCACACACAGATATCCCCCTAAAATAGCTATAACTAAAAACAAACTAAAAACTAATTCCAAAACTATTCAGCTTTGATATTAATGAGTTTTTTGGGTTCATTGAGAACATGGTTGTTGTTCAATAATAAAATTAATCCTCAAAAATACAACTTGCCTAATAATTCTGCACTCCCTGTATATACGTCTTTATATGTGTACTTATGTATTTATATGTGAATGTGTGTATATACAGACCTATATACACATATAAAAAGATACATACATTTGTAAATACACACAGTTTACTTTCAACTCATAATATGAGCGCAATCCGACAAGTGCAGAAAGCTTACTTCTAGCGCAGTAAATGCTTGAGAAGGAGGGTTAATTAGCACTCCACTTGTAACCTGGCCCAAAATGTTTAATTACGTGTAGTGAAAAACTTTGCAATATTTATTTTATTCCCTTTTCATAGTAACATAGTAGATGAGGTTGAAAGAAGACAGGAGTCCATCGAGTTCAATTTATACAGATTTACTCTAAAGAAGCTGACAATTGAATTTACATCAAACAATCAGAAAGCTGACCCATTTAACACAAGCAATCCTCCTAAGCCATTAGGTAAGATGTTGCACAATTTTATTCTCTTACCTTTAAAAACCATTTACATTGCTAGAGATTAAATCTCCTTTCTCTAGAGCTAAACTTGTGACCTTGTGTCACAAACAAATGCCCTGGAATAAACAGCTCTTCTGCAACTCTGTATATGGGCCTTGAAAATAAATATATAAAGTAATCACCTATCAAGCACCTTTCTTCTGGAGTAAACGGACCTAATTTAGCTGACCTCTCTTCAGAGTTTAAATCTTACATTCCCCTAATTCATTTTGTAGCCCTTCTCTTTTTCTAATTCTGCAATGTCACTTTTTAAAATTTGTCCCCATAACTGCACTCCACACTCAAGGTGAGGTCTTACCAGGTATTCTTTGTTTTCTAAAGTTCACTGAATTTCTATAAAGTAACTGGGGCCACAACATTTGAACCTAAGTTTATTTTGTCTTTCTCCTGCTGTGGACAATAAGGGAAATACATAAAAAAGGCAAAAAAAGACTTGCATCAAGGCTGCTTGAAACACATGATTTTTAATTATTTAACACAGTTTCCACACAGCCATGTTTGTGCAGCCTTTTTTATCACCTGGTTTATATCTATTACTGACTGTCTAAAGCAGATGAGAGGTAAATAGAGAACATTACTTTATAGAAACTAAAACTTTTTTGAGCAACTAATATAATTGTAAAAATTAAATCTACATATTATTCTCATCTTTACTTTGAATACATAATTTTTAGTATGTGCATACTGTTAAATATCTTTTTAAGGAGTGTCTGCCAAGTACCAATCACCACAAAAGTGGAAATGAAAACTTTTTTAGTTTTTTAAAACATCTTTAAAAACATCTAAAGGAAATGACTAGCAAAGGCTGCAGTTGGTATTTGACATGGAGAAAGACTGAAGTGCCCATGTGAACATATTTGAGTCATTTTTCTTTTTAGTTTTCAAGATCTAAACTTTCCAGATATCAGACTGTTGCATTTTCAGATGCATGCACTTTTTAAAACAGGAAATCAGGGATTTGTCTGCAAACACAACATTTCAAGGATGGATGCACATGCAGTACAAGCTTATTCAACTTAATTGTATCTGCACAATAGATAAATGGTTTATATGCAGATTGTTCTGTTTAGAAATAAGATGAACCTAACCTGTCTTGTTTTATTTTTTACAATGTAAAGGATTAACTTCTGTAAAGTTGCAATTGACCAATACTGGCAAAACTTACAATCTGACTAAACACACATTATTGAAATTTAGTTTAAATGCCCTATATGTTCCCTAAAAAGTCAACTCATTAGTATTAAGTTAGTATTACGTCTACGTCAATCAAAATATACTATTTTAAAACGTATTTTAGAAATAAGTTTATATGAATAGTGTTAGCATAAACAAATACTTAGGAAAGTTAATTTACCCTGACAGCTCATTTCTGAACACATTTTACTTGTGTGGAATGCAACTAATGACTATTTTCTATGTGTAATCATTGGTAAATGGAAAACTTCCATGAAAACTATTTAGAGGCATGATCGATTTTGATAGAGTAAGTGTTAACGGGTATGTAATATCAACGAGGGAATATTATATTATATTTTACACTAATTTTGAAATTGTGTTTAAGCTGAAAATCAAAATGATGATAAACTCTACCCTTTAAAAAAACAGATCTGGAATGTTAGTGATATTTTAGATGGAGTTTAATATATCAGTTGTAATGAAGATGCGCTATAACTTATGTTTTAATGTAGATATGAAATTCATATACCCCGCAATCCGCCGTCCACTTCCAAAGTAAATTTTTCTGTGAGCTAATTGTCTGATTAGCGCTCTCCCCGTAAGGCAATTTTGTTGTAGCTAGAGCGCTGATTTAACAACAATTAAACAGTTAGCTCACAGAAAATGTTACTTTTTAAGTGAGCTGCCAGAGCGCGGGGTATTTGAATTTCAAATCTATATCAAAAAGTATATTATAGCGCATCTTCATTACAACTGATGAATTAAACTCCATCTAAAATATCACTAACATTCCGGATCTGATTTCATAAAGGGGAGAGTTTACCATCACTTTAATTAATAACGCACGATAATAAACTAATTGCTAAAGAGATAGTTCAATATATTATTATTATTATTTTTATCATTAATATTTACATTAATATTTAGATTTTAAAATGTGATTTGTATTATTTATTTATTTGCAGTTCAATTTAGGAAGAACTGATTTTTCAATTTTTAGTTAAAAATATAATGTTTTGTACTAATACAAAACAATAAAAAAAAGTTTGAAAACAAAAAAGGGTTGTGCTGTTCTTCAAGACAATAAAAAAAAAATCATATGTGAACAATACTACAGTAACAGAGGATTTAGGCCCTGAACATGTTTTGTTACAATGCTAAAAGATGCAATCACATAATGGCCACAAATCAGCATTTTCACAAACAAGTCTTGATAAAGTGCTTCTCTAAACCATTCCTGAGATCTTTGCTGCAGTATAGAAGGTCATTCAGTGCTATCTAGAGATTTATCAGAGAACTACTGTGTAACTTCATTTTGCACAGCCTATGTTTATGAAACATAACCTGAAAGTGAACCAGCGCCTGGAAAATCCTAATCTGCAAATTGACTGATTACGGATCTTTCAACATGCTCCATATGTTCAATATTACATTAAATTAATGACTTCAAATTACATTGATACATTTTGCCAAAACCAGAGTTGCGCCTTGCTTATTTAATACGGGAGAGTAACAGACAGAAGATATGCTGCACTGTTTTTTTTATTTGTAAATATGTAATATTAAAGAACAGACCACTCTATGGTCCTAAAAAAAGTGTATTGTAATATGCGGATACCTTTTAGGGAAACATCTGAATATTTTTCTTCAATGAGGTACAGGACATTTGAAAACACTAAGGATTGTTTTTAAAGGGACATGAAACCCAGTTTTTTTCTTTCATAATTCAGAAACCATTTTTAAATTTACTTCTAATGTCTAATTTTCTTCATTATTTTGATATCCTTGGTTGAAACATATATCTAAAATCTAAATATGCTCAGTAGCTGCTGATTGGTGACTGCATATAGATGCCTTGTGTTATTGGTTCACCCATGTGCATTGCTATTTCTTCAACAAAAGATACCTAAGAATGAAGAAAATTAGATAATAGAAGTAAATTGGAATATTGTTTAAAATTGTATTCTCTATCTGAATCATGAAAGAAAATGTTGGGGTTTCATGTACCTTTAAAGGAGGAAAAAAACAATTTTCCATTGACAAACTACGACTAACTTGCTTGAACAGCAGCAGCCCCCCCTGAAATGAAGGGCATTTGAAAATACTGAGGCCCCTGTAGTTATGCCCTTGTCTGATTACAAGCAAAACAGTAAAATTAGTCCTAGGAACTTTAGTTTTTGAGTTATGCTATATTATTATTTATGCAAATATATGCTAACTAGCATGGCAGTTTATTATTTCCAAGAAAGGTGGCAACTAGGGATGGGCGAATATGCAACATTAAATAAAACGAAACATATTTTAACACATTTGTTCATTTGTTTCAAATGTTTGTACAACATTCTAACATTCCTTTCATGGAATAGTATTTCTAACGCTTTCTTTAAATGTAATATTCTATTAAAATGTTTCTAATAATTCCACTTGAATTATGCAATATTCTAATTTGAAAAAAAAAATATCAATATATTTGTAAAAGTATCTCTAATGCTCTCTTTAAATGTAATATTCGAAAAATGCAATATTCAAATTAGAAACATTCTAATTTGTATCTATTATGTAGCAATTTAGTAAATTCTCTACCACATGAACTATTTAACTCCTTAATAGTTGAATTTTTCGAATGCGGATATTAGATCTAATTAGAAACATTTGAAAACAAAAGTAACATTCGAAAACCGGAAATAAAATTTGATTACCGAATTTTAATAGATTTTCCTTCTTATCAACATTCAATTGTCCAAAACAAATGTCCACAGGACTATTCATCCTACCAAATTATACATTCAGCACATTCCCCCATCCCTAGAGGCACCCCCCCCAGTAGCCACCAATAACCGCTTAGCTCATAGTAGTGTCTTCTTACACCCAAGCCTAACTATGTATGCTTTTCAGCAAAGGATACCAAGGGGTCAATTTATTATTGGCTGAATTGGGCCAATTCACCCTGTTTCCATGCTCGCCGGAAACAGGAGTTAAGGAGCAGCGATCTATAGACTGCTGCTCCTTAACTCATACGCCACCTCTGAGGCTGCGTACAGCAATCCGCACAATCTTATATGATCGGGCTGATTGACACCCCCTGCTAGCGGCCAATTGGCCGTGAATCTGTAGGGGGCGGTATTGCACAAGCAGTTCACTAGAATATGACAGCGTATGCTGTCCGCATTCAGCGATATCTGGTGGACATGATATACTACAGCATATCATGTCCGCCAAACTTTAATAAATTGACCCCCAAGAGAGCAAAGTAAATGTGATAACAGCAGTAAATTGAAAACTCTTCTAAAACCTGAATGCTCTGTTTGAACCAGGAAGTTTAATTTCGACTGTAATGTTTCCTTTAATTTTCGTTACTGTTAACCTCTTCAGTAATTTGTGGCTAGACAGTGCTATTTATTTATTTGGCCCCAAAGTATCATGGCTGGTACGTCTGCAGCCCAGCACAATTGATACAATATGTTTAGGCTTTAGATAATAGGAAGAAAAATGTATGTAGGTATTTAAAACACCTTTATTTGTAGACTGTATATTGCCCATAAAAAGCTAACAATATTCTTGTTACTAAAATATCAGATAACTTGTAGTTAAGTTTCAATGCATCTGTTCAGTATCTTAACCATTGGGTACATGAGTCTTGTGTCAGAATTCATTTACAAATTATTTAAATTAGATTTTTTAGCCCATTCCGGTACAAGGTAAAACACCAATGAAGATGTAAAAACCCCAATGTAAGACTGGTGGTGCTAAAGAAATAAATATCTATTTCTATTTTTTAAATACAAAGGGAAAAGGTTTCTATTAAAAAAAACAAAAAAAAACATCTGGTTCTTCTTTGTAAGATGGATGATACACTTAAATTGATGAACAGTGATACAGAAATTAACAGCAGAGTATATATATATATATATATATATATATATACATATATATAAATATATATCTTAAAACATATTACAAATGAGTTAAGAGACTTGCAAAAACAGTATTAGACCCCAAACTAAATAACCTTTGTTTTATGATTTATCAATGATCTTTATAGAATACTGAATTGTAATCTAATGCCTGATTAAAAAATCATATGCATTGATAGGATGTCACATTGACTTTCATATAAAATATTTAATAAACATAATAAATAAAATCAATCTGCCATCCTAATTTATTTTATCTGTTTTCTCTCCCTTTAATTCACCAAAGTGAATTATAATTTTCCACTCCCACCGGAGGGATTTGAATGCACCTCTGAATTCTGGAGTATGTGGTAGTTTTGCCTGAGCTTTTCTGTACGTAGGGCAACAAGACACTATAATTCACATGTGCTTCTTAGAACAGTACACAAGTTCATTTACATTTGGCCACACTTTCAGGTTGCTTTCAAAAAGTGTATGTATGCAGACATTTTCAGTACAGAGTTTAAGAGATTCTGTCAATATATATTATGCAAATTTAATTTAATGCCCCTTTTGAGATTATTGTCAATACTATAAATATTAATGAAAATATGGAAGAGTATACTTAACTATGTATGTTTGTATATCACACACAACACACAAGCACACACACATATATATTAATATATAGTGCTATATCACTGTATATGCACAGGGCTTCCTAAAAGCAACACGCAATAGGCATATTCTGTTAAAGATAAAAAGCCTCTTATTTCTGTACTGAAAATCCTTATGAACTTTAAAGGAGAATTTGTAATATAAAAAGCCAGTTCCATTGGATTATAACATATCCTAGTGTATGGGAAATTCTACAAAAAATAATATTTTATATACTTTATTCCTGAGGTAAAAAATGGAAATAAGATGGTACCATCAAGCTGAAGAGCCCACTTCCTGTATTTGGGTGGAGACTTTTATTGGTGACCATACAGTTACAGATGCAATAAACTACATGTATTAAATTCAAAAAATTTAAATAGTACAGAAAGGCTGACATGCAGCTGGTCTTAGTCAAAGGGAGGTCACCAGCATAAGGTCTGCCTAGTTAGAAACTCCCTGTTCATAATCCCCAGAGGAGTGGGTGGGCCAGCTGCCTTGGATTTGAATTCATGTTTAATAAAAATGTTATCTACCTCACCCAATCTCATAAGTACTGCAATCACTCAGTTTATTTTTTTTCTGTATGTGTATATGCAGATATATATATATATATATATATATATATATATATATATATATATATACACACACACACACACAATACTTGAGGCAGAAAGTGTGTAATTTCATAAGATAATTAAAAAAAAAATATGCAAAATTCTTGAAAAACAAGAATACATTTTTTCATATACAGAAACCCCATAACCAAGCAATATTTAGGCTAATAAGAGAAAATCTAAGTTTTTATAAAATAATTTGTTAAAACTGAGAATCTTGAAAGGAAATATTTTCTAAGATTTAATTTGAATAAAAATATGGTGTTTTAGTCATGAAGAACAGCTCTATCACAGCAGTATGTGAAATCTCATATTATTTCTAATGTAGTATTTCTGTTAATTAAAAACATTCACAAAACCATCAGCATTTTTTTATATTTGTGAGTTCAATCATTTAAACTGTTTATATCTTGCAAAACCCATCAAGGGTAAAGTAAACTGTTTGCATTTAGTGCACTAGCCTGGGAATTCACATTATTTGTTTTAATTGCAAAAAGCTGTTCAATTTAAGTGAAGAAAAAAAATGTAATGATGTAGAGAGTAAATGCACTTTGGTTTATTTCAAGTCACACTGGGACTATATGGTAAAGTGATAAATTATATTTTTTATGTCTGCTTTCTTGGCTTCTAATATGTGCAATTTGTAGGTTTCACAAAAAATGCAATAAAATTATAAAAAATATGTTTAGTTACTTGCACTACACTGAATTGGCAAGAAAAACTCCCATTAATAGGTTCATGGTTATGATAAAAATATAAAATGCAAGCGAAAAATAGTGTCCATTATTAAATCGGTGTCTATGAAAAGATAATGGTTTGACTTCCTGTAATATGTACTGCAGACCGCTCATGGATGTTTGATAAAATAATGGTATCCTAAGTGTTGGTTAACAACACACATACAACACAGAGTTGCTAATGAGACCTTGTTTGCTGGTCACAGTCTAGCCATAGGTAGGGTGACCATATTGCCGCTTTAAAAAGGGACACATAGGAAAAATGCATATGTCAGGGCTGTTTTCAGAGCTGTTTAAAGAAATGCTTTGTTTAGAAACCCTGACATATGTATTTTTCATATGTGTCCTTTTTTAAAGTGGCAATATGGTCACCCTACCCATAGGGCTAGATATATGAAACAGCTGATGCTGTCTGCATTTAGCGATGTCGGGCGGACATGATTCGCTACAGCGGATCATATCCGTCCGACATTTGTTAAATCTACCCCATAGAATGCTATGACCCACTCCCTTATTTAGCCCCTTTTCAAAAAGTTATTATTTACAATTTATATATATTTATTTAAGCTATATATTACATTTACATAAAGTGATGGTTAACTTTCAGATTTTAAAATATGGAAGAAAATCAGTAATGTAGGGGATCTATTTTAAAATGCACTATTCATATTAAACATGTTATAATCGGTGAAATCCGATAGTAGCAGCTAGCAGCGGTATAAGAGAGACCTGCTATAGAAATGCATAGCATGGGTGGTGTGTTAATTGTTGGCTAAACCGCCAACCTGTCAAAGGCTTAGGGGCCACATTACATTCCACTTACACTTATGTTAAAGATAACCTGTAGCATCTCTAGAAATTATATCTGGGGTGGTGGGGGAGAACTTGCAGGAAGCCCACCAGTAATTTTCGAGAGGAGCTGGTGCGGGTCTGGGCAGAGTGGGGGGGGGGCAAGGGATTACCCCCAAAGACACCACTTAAGATAACAATTCAACAAAATAGATTATGTTCACATTTAATTTTACAGTGACAAAGCAAATTAATATTAATTAATTTAATTTAAAGGGACAGTCAACTCAAAATTGTGTATTGTTTTAAAAGATAGATAATCCCTTTATTATCCATTTCCCAGTTTTGCACAGAAAACATGGTTATATTAATACACGTTTTACCTCTGTAATTACCTTGTTTCTAAGCATCTTCTGATGGCCCCCTGATCACATGACTTCTATTGACTTGCATTTAAGCCAATTAGTGCTGAGTTGTTAGAATCCACGGGCGTCAGCACAATGTTATCTATATGGCTCACATGAACTAGCTTCCCTTGATGTGAACAGCAAATACAAAAGCATGTGATCATGGGGCTGTCTTTAGGGACTTAGAAACAGACAGAAATTTAGAGGTTTAACAGTTATAAAGTATGCTAATATAATCATGTTTTTAGTGCAAAGCTGGGGAATGGGTAGTAAAGGCATTATCTATCTTTTTAAACAATAACAATTTTTGTGTTGACTGTCCCTTTAACTA
Source organism: Bombina bombina (assembly GCF_027579735.1). Taxonomy (NCBI): domain Eukaryota; kingdom Metazoa; phylum Chordata; class Amphibia; order Anura; family Bombinatoridae; genus Bombina; species Bombina bombina. The sequence continues at coordinate 369,203,844 of NC_069503.1, read as the reverse complement.
GATATTCTACTCAAATTTACAAAATGTGGTACAAATATTCATGCTTAATTACCTAATGGAACTTCTTTATCCATAACAAATTACTGCTATTTTCTGCTCATAGGTTCTTAGGGCATCTGTGGCCCTCAGGCTGTAATTCAGACACCTCTACATTTTAAAAATGTGACATCTGCTAACTTAATAAAGATTTCAAATAGTTTTGATATAAAGTTAAAATAACAATCATATTTAAACAGATACCCATTCTTACTTCCAAATTAGTGTTAGCCAAATGAAACAAACTATTATAATAATACATGATACATAACATAGCCCTATATTGACTCAGTATTAGAATGATTATTAACACTGGCACTGAGTGTAAAGTCTCATTTGTGGTACTCAGTGTTTGCTTGGGTTACTGGTTATACTTAAATAATCCTTTCCATACTAGCTCTTACAAATTTTTGACAGCTGTAAAAAGAGTGAACAATTGCAGCCAGTAACTGAAGCAAGCAGAAGTAATGGCATGTAGTACTAACTAGCTCATTAAAATGCACTTCTGCCACAAGGAGGCTGCAGGAACAAATGCATTCTAATAGGTCTCTTCAGACTTACCCCAAACCACTGTTACACAGTGTGTGTGTGTGTGTGGTGTGTATGTGCGTGTGTGATGTTGTGAGTGTGTGTATGTGTGAGTGTGTGTGTATGTGTGAGAGTGTATGTGTGTGTGTGTGTATGTGTATGTGTGTGGCGTGTGTGTGTGTGGTATGTGTGTGTATGTGTGTATGCGTAAGTGTGCGTGTGTATGTGTGTGTATGTGTTTATGTGTAAGTGTGCGTGTGTATGTGTTTATGTGTATGTGTGTGTGTGTGCATGTGTGTGTGTATGTGTGTGTATGCATGTGTGTGTGTGTATGTGTATGTGTGTGTATGTGTGTGTGCATGTGTGTATGTGTGTGTGTATGTGTGTGTATGTGTGTATGTGTGTGTATGTGTGTGTATATGTATGTGTGTATGTGTGTGTGTATGTGTGAGTGTGTGCGTGGTGTGTGTGGTATGTGTGGCGTGTGTGTATGTGTGAGTGTGTGTGTGGTATGTGGGTGAGTGTATGTATGTGTGAGTGTGAGTGTGTGTGTATGTGTATGTGTGTATGTGTGTGGCATGTGTGTATGTGTATGTGTGTGGCGTGTGTGGCGTGTGTGTGTGTATGTGTGTATGTGTAAGTGTGCGTGTTTATGTGTGTGTGTATGTGTGTGTGTGTATGTGTGTGTATGTGTGTGTGTATATGTGTGTATGTGTGTGTATGTGTGTATGTGTGTGTATGTGTGAGTGTATGTGTGTGTATGTGTGTATGTGTGTGTATGTGTGTGTGTATATGTGTGTATGTGTGTGTATGTGTGTATGTGTGTGTATGTGTGAGTGTATGTGTGTGTGTGTGCGCTTCTGAAATGAGGTGCAAAAAAATGTATAGTCTCCTTTTCCATATGATTTATAACAGATTTACCACACACTAATCTTTTGCAATCCCACAAAAGATTGTGCATTTGGGCACAAAATCCTTATGGTGGACATATTATATTGCTTTGTTTTTTGGTCTCTGAATAAGCTATATACAGTGAGAAGATAATGGCATTCGATATCTTCTTGGCATGAACCATAGATGGCTTAAATAAAGGGGTATATTTAAATCCTATACAAAAACATATCAAATTATATTTCTACAAAAAAGCCTATATACCATAATGGTGAATTTAGATCACTGGTTTTCAAACCTGTCCTCAGACCTCCCTAACAGGCCAAATTTTGTGGATATCTGAACTAGAGCACAGGTGAATAATCAGCTGATTAGTAAACATGGTTATTTTACCTGCTCTAACACTGGGTAATCCTAAAAACCTGGACCGTTGGAGAGGCCTGAGGACAGGTTTGAAAACCAGTGATTTAGATAAATCTTGACAAGCAATACAAAATGTACACACATGATCAATCAACAATAGCTCAAAATAATTTAAAGGGACAGTCAACACCAAAATTGTTATTGTTTAAAAAGATAGATAACTTCTTTACTACCCATTTCCTAGCTTTGCACAACCAACATTTTTAAATTAATATACTTTATAACATTTAAACCTCTAAATTTCTGCCTGTTTCTAAGCCACTACAGACATCCTCTTATCACATGCTTTTTAATTAGCTTTTCACAAGAGACTGCTAATCCATGTGTTCCATATAGATAACATTGAGCTCTCTCCCATGGAGTTGTGCACAACACAGCACTAATTGGCTAAAATGCAAGTCAACAGATAAGAAATAAATAGTCATGTGATCAGAGGGTTGTTAAAAGAGGCTTAGATACAAGGTAATCACAGCGGTTAAAAGTATATTAATATAACAATGTTGACTGTGCACAACTGGGGAATGGGTAACAAAGTTATTATCTATCTTTTTAACCAATACAAATGTTGGAGTAGACTGTCTCTTTAAAGACAAAAGAAAAATCAGCATCCAGTCACTATCAATAACTGATATATAATGCAGGTTTTGCATTATTCACCATATAATGCTTTATGTATATCCCCAGAAGGGTTAAATAAAGTCCCACCGGGAGCTGTAGAGAACTGCTGATCCCATGCAGGAAGCAGATTATGGGTTAATCAGCAGCGCAAGCTGCACAACCCGCAGCCAATCACTGGCCATGTTCAGGTCAGGAGCTGTTAAAATTAAACACATCAAATTCTAAATTCTAATTAAAAATTAAACACATAGAAGTAGTACAACAAAAATGACACTCTTGAATTAGAGCATGTAATATTGGCACTACAATGCAGAGATATATATATATGTATTCCCAGTGCTAGCTAGTGACTGGATATTGAATATAATTTGTACATTATCAGAATTTGTATGTAGGTTATATTCAGTGTGTGCTTCATATAGTAGCAAAATCTATCATTTACGTTTTCTGATTTACATGCTATCATTATTATCAGGGGTGCACTTTGTACTAGTCCCAGACTAATATGAAATTATAAAGAATAACTAAAAATAATACTATTTCCCCCCCTCTATATTTATCGAGTTTACTTCTTTTTTTCCCAGAATAGGAAATTATAGTGATGTTTTTCCACCCCGATTATTAATATTGCTATATTTAAATTTTAGTAATTTTAGCTTTAAAAACATGTGATTTATATTGTTGCATTTCTACATATTAGAAACAATAATAATTACAGTTACACTCATATAAACACTATCTGATAAAAGTTATTCAAATAAACATTACAAAAGTTATAAGGGTTAAAAGGTATATGGTATATGACAAGGTGTTTGTCATTGTATATTGTATATATACAAACATATACATGTCTAAATATGTGTATGTGTATATATATATATATATATATATATATATATGTATGTATAGATGTCCATACATTTGTATTTGTGTATTTATGTGTTTTACTGTATATTTACATGTACATATTTCTTTTCTAATGTTCACATATAGAACAATGTAATTGTTATTGTAAATACATATTTCTATATATATATCTGTATATACCTATCCCTGTATATCTATTCCTATAGATATATAGGTATAGATATCTATTTTACATTAACATTATAATATTAATATAGAAATATATATTTAATAATAAAAAAAATTCTATGTGAAGGACATAGGAATATAAAATATGTGTATAGCTCTTCGCATTTTGGGATTTAGGTCTAACACAGTTTCGGATTAGCGCACATGAAGAATTGCTAACTTCAATGCGCATTTTGAAATATTACGTAAAAAATATAAATAAATTTTAAAAAATGCAACAAATTATTGTACATACTGTAATTTTTTTTTATATAGTCTATGGATTATTTCGATTTTTTTACGGGTATCTATAATAATTTTTAATTATTATTGTTAATATTTTTTAATATTTAATATTTCAATAACAAACAATGAGGTAAGCAATTCTTCATGTGCGCTAACCTGACACCACGTTAGACCTAAATCGCAAAATGCGAAGTGCGAAACGCATATTTTATATTCCTATGTTCTTCACATAGAATTTTTATTATTAAATATATTTTTCTATATATATCTGATAATGTTAATGTAAAATAGATATCTTAGGGATAGATATACAGGGAAAGGTATATGCATATATATATATATATATATATATATATATATATATATATATATTGATATGTATTTACAATAAAAATCACATTGTTCTGTATGTGAAGAATATTGGAATGTAAAATATGTACAGTAAATACAGTAAACATACAGTAAAACATATAAATACACAAATATATGTACAGACATCTATACATACATACGGTATATGTATATATATATATATATATATATATATATATATATAATTATATATATACATATTTAGACATGTATATGTATGTATATACAGTATACAATATAGCCCTTTGCAGTCAAACAGCTTGTCATATACTTTTAACCATTATAATTTTTTTTTATATATTTAGATTTATTTATATGAATTATTTTTATCAGATAGTGCTAGATAGATATCCTTTGACTTCTATGGGGAGAATATGGGTTTCACTTTGGTGCAAACTTTTTGCTTTCAGCTTGTAATAAGCGTGCAACCCGATGCTCTCAAAAGAGCTTACTTATAGCAAAGTTTATGCTTAACCTAAAGTGCTAAATAGCGTGCCACTTGTAATCTGGCACTTAGTGCTGTAATATTTCTCCTTTTTTATCGCAATCATCCATTATGGTTCGATAAGGAAAGGAGGCAGGATTTTAAAACACATATGCTTGATAAAGTACAGCAACCTTGTGCTTAGATAAACTGGTTCATGCATGCCACCTTCTGATACTTTACGCTGAGCATGCAAAAAAAAAATATTATTAACCATATATAAAATGTTGAAACATTTGTAAAACTCTCCTACACAAAGCCAAAGCAAGATGCATCTAGAGTAAACAATAATTAAATAAAGATCACACTAATGTGCGTGCCATGCTCATTATATATCCTCACAAGAGTAGGCTGACAGCTGCTTGGCAAAAATTGACATAGACCATGAGAAAGGAGACACTCTAGAAGTATTCTAATGAACCACATCATAAGATTGCTTTTATCAAGTATCTGGTGTGCTGTAACCACAGGCTGGGATCAGACGGACACTGGCTGGGTAGCACATGATACCTCATTTTCAAAGAATACCACAGAAATGTTTTACTATCCACCACAGACTCACATCTTAATAACCCATTATCAGCAAAGCAGAGTAAGTGCTTTTCTCTCTCACAAGTATTTGTATCTGGGAAACAGCCAATTCACAGCAAACACAAGAAACAGAATATAAGTCATGTTAGCTGGAGAATCAGGGTATATCCCTCTCTCTATTTTAAATGAGGCACATATCATTTATCAAAATATTAATGTTATTCCAGATGGCTTAAAAAGAGTTATGAGAGTTTTAATTCAATTAGGTATTTTATTATGAGAGAGATGATATGGACATCCACCAGAAGCACCAGAAATGTGACTGAACCCTCATTGGGAAGCATGGACATCAGTCAGAGACAAATAATGTGACGTTTATAGAAGTCCTGAACCTTAGTTCACAAGTCATTTTTTGCAATTGCAATATAGAACACAATAGCACACACATGTTTATTGGCTTAGATGTAGGGGGAAGTTTTTTTCTTAAAATATATCTACATTGTTTTAAAGGGATATTGAGTACAAAATAAAATATGCATATGAAAGAGCAACTATGAATCATTTACATATTTGTATTAAAAGGTTTAAGTGGTAAAAGTACCAAATGAAAATGCTCTTATTTGTTAGAGAATTTTACTATTGCACTATCACTTGTATATACCTGTGCGTAACCCTTGCAAATGTATTAAACACATAGTTAAAGTCATCTCCAGAGCAGCACTAGTGGGTGCTAGCTGGAAACATCGGGTGAGACAATGACAAGAGACAAATATGTGTAGCCACTAATCACCAGCTAGCTATAAGTAGTGTAGGATAAGTCCATATTATTTTTCCACAGATGATATCAAGAGAACAAATTAAATTTAAAAATAGAAGTTAATTTAAAATGGCATGTTCTATCTGTATCTTATAACTTTAATTTTGACTTTCCTATCCCTTTAAGGGGCTATGAAAGGCCTACCTCAGTATGCTCTCTTGGAAAGGAGTTAAGTTTCAACAAAGGATGCAAAGAGAAGGTGGTAAATTGAATAATAGAAACAAACTGGAACAATTGTGCAATATGAATTAATATAGTGTTTTATTTTGATATATATGTTCCTTTCATTTAAACCTGTTTAATTTAAAACTAGCAACACTGTTTTTGTTATAAAGACACAAAAGAGACAGAGCGCAAACCACTCTAAGAGTAAACCTGTTTTAATAAGGGGTGCTATAGTGCACATAAAAACACCGGTACAGTGTATAAAATCACAATAAGCATAAAAGTAAATGTCACCACGTCAGGTATCCTCCGCGGGCAGGTGAGAGTATGTAGAAGAAAGTCTCCCAATCCTAATACTAGTTTGCAGGGCTTCCGGATAGCCACAGGGAACAAGACGGTGTGGGGATGCTCCAAAACCAAACCAGGCGTCGGTGGAAATAGCGTGGTGAAAGGTCTTGACGTCTTCTACATACTCTCACCTGCCGCAGAGGATACCTGACGTGGTGACATTTACTTTTATGCTTATTGTGATTTTATACACTGTACGGGTGTTTTTATGTGCACTATAGCACCCCTTATTAAAACAGTTGTACTCTTAGGGGCCTATGTATCAAAGGTCTTGCGGACCTGATCCGAAAGTGTGGATCAGGTCAGCAAGACTTTGCTGAATGCGGAGAGCAATAGGCTGCTGGTGCAACGCCGCCCCCTGCAGACTCACGGCCAATGGGCTGCCAGCAGGGAGGTGTCAATCAACCCAATCGTACTTGATCGGGTTAAATTGTAATGATTCCTGTCCGCCTGTTTGTGAGACCACTGCTTCATAACTGCTGTTTCTGGCGAGTCTGAAGACTCGCCATAAACACAGGCCCACAAGCTCCATAAGGAGCTTAATAAATGGGCCTCTTAGAGTGGTTTGCGCTCTCTCTCTATTGTGTCTTTACAGTTTCCATTGGGAGCAGGATCACAGTCCTTGCATTCGTCTCAGAGCAGCATCCACTCTTACTTTTTCTTCTTTTTCAATCTGGGAAGTGTTTGTATTATATTTCTTACTATACTTTTCATTTTTTGATACAGATACAAGTTGGAAATTGTACAATATATGATTAAGAGTATATAAATATATACCTCCAAACCCACAAGCATTATATTCTTTCAGTGGAGGATATTGGTTGTTACTATCACGAGACCATTTAGATATTCGTTGTATATATCAGTCTAATTGCAATCAAGAGTGGAGAAGCACAGCTTAAGTATTTGTATGTTTTATATTGTTTTTGTTATGTTTGTGCACAATTGATACTTGAACATCAGTTGGTTGCTCATTGACAACTATCAGACATCTGCTGGTAGCGAGCGCTGCTCCTCTACCAGCAAGAAACAAAAACATAAAATCAGTAGAAAACTAAGGAAAAAAATGACTTCATAGTAGGATAAATTGCATTTTGTGTCAATTACCATAATTTTACTGATGGATGTGAAATTTACAATTTCACATTTATTTTGATTATTATATACCATTATTGTTTTATTCAGCTTTCTTGTGAATTTCGTAATATGCCTGTTAACACACAGAATTGGTTAATACAGATCAAAAATATAAAAATATATTATATATTATATTATATATTATTATATATTTAAAGGTTAAAGGGATATGAAACCCAAAAATGTTCTTTTGTGATTCAGATAGAGCAAACCATTTAAAAAAAGTTTCTAATTGACTTCTATTATCAAATTTGCTTTGTTCCCATGATATTCTGTGTTGAAGAGATACCTAGGTAGGCAACTGAAGCACTACAAGACAGGAAATAGTTCCGCCATTTAGTGCTCTTGCAAATGAATAACATTCTTTCAAAACTGCTGCCATATAGTGCTTCAGAAATGGGCCGGCTCCTAAGTATATGTCCCTGCTTTTCTACAAAAGATACCAAGAGAACAAATAAAAAATGATACTAGAAATAAATTAGAAAGTTGTTTAAAATGGCATCCTCTATTTGAATCATAAAAGAAAAATGTGAGATTTTGTATCCCTATAACACAGTCATATTTCTCAAAAAGCACAGTTAGCCCCTTTCTATCAAATGGGTTACTCAATATTTCTAGAATTCTTGTCAACATGTGATTTAAATTAAAAAATAAATATCTCCAGGCATAATCAGATATCTTTTACAAAAATTCCATAGAGTGGTAATTAAATAAACAAACAATAATATCTATTGATCGAACACCAGCAGCCATGCATCTTTTTTGAAGATCCCTTTGTGGGAAAACCTTGTATACAAAGCGTTACATTGATCATGAATTTTGCCGAAAGGCAAAGAGTAAAAAAAAAAAAAAAAGTAATAAAAAAGAAGCCAAATAATTTTGGTCTGAGTCCTAAAGACGGCAGAACACAACTTACAACAACTTGCTTTGTTCACAAGAGAAGTTAATGTTTACAGGATATTTTTTAATATTCTACACAGTTATAGATTATTGATTATTCTCACTATAAAACACCCTTTGTCTGGGAACGTGATACATTTCAGTCATTTGTAATACATTATTTTTTTATTTATTTTTTTAAATACCATTTATTCATATTTTTTATATATAATATGTCTACACTGTAATATTTATCAAACTACAGAGTCTGTTATTAATAAATAGTCCAAAAATATTTGATTCTCCATTTACAAAGGGGATTTCTCTGCATTTTTAGATAGGTGATACCCCTACTTATTTTAAATAATAAAATAACAATACTGTTATAAAAAAAAATCACATAGTAATTAAAAAGTATCTATATATTTAGACACCATACAGCAAAATGTCTACTTTTATTTCATCCCCTTCTTACAAATTCCACCTAACTCTATTTCACCTGAAACAGATGTTAAGAAGCAGCGATCCTGTCCAATTGAAATCATCCCAATCCGATTGGCCGCTAGTAAGCAGAGGGCATCATTGCACGAGCATTTCACCAGAAATGCTTGTGAAACGATAAATGCTGTCTGCATTTAGCGATGTTGAGCAGACATGATTTGCTATAGTGTATCATGTCGGCTCAACAATTAATAAATCTACCTCTAAATTTCTGTATACTCATTTAGATATTTGAGCACCTGAAAGGAATGCTAAAGGTTTATTGTTAGCATGCTTGTGTGTCATTATGTGCAAGCATAGCCTTCAACATTTCCAACAATCTGGCCCAGGGCATGTGTAAGGGGCTGAACCTTACAGTATACAGGTGAAGACTGGATCTTTGTGTTGTAAACACTGGTACGGACAACTGCGAAGTACATTTGTGTATGCTTCTTAAAGCTACAGTGAAGTCAAAATTAAATGTTCATGATTCAAATAGAGTATTCAATTGTAAACAATTTTCTATTTTACTTCTATTATCAAATGTGCTTTGTTCTCTTGCTATCCTTTGTTGAAGAGTAAATCTAGGTAGGTAGATAGAAGCTTAGGTGTGTGCACATGTCCTTAGCATTCTGTGGTACCAGTGTTTGTAACTATGATTAACATTACAATGAACATTGTTGCAAACACTGCTGCCAGTTAGCAAAAGTCGCGTGCATGCTCCTGAGCTCACCTAGGACTACTCTTTAATAAAGGATTCCACAATAACTAAACAGCATTGTTTATAGAAGTAAATTTGAAAATTGCTTGAAATGGGATGCTCTATCTATTCCATTTAAGTTTAATTGTGGCTCTTTTGTCCCTTTAACTGTTGCCTTTGAATTAATAATGTATTGTTCCAAATTTGTACCCACAGCACCAGAAACTTAAAGCTACTTTATAGACAGTCCACTTACAAAAACATTGCCATAGTGTGCTCTGTTTTCCTGATAACTCAAGAGGAAACAATGCTTGATTTGGTGCCACACAATAAACATGTATACAACTTGGATGTGAAATATAAACCCAACAAGATAAATTTAAAAGTGTATATGTGCGCTTCACAGCTAAAGGGTAGAGTCTATATGTATCTGTCTAATTGACAGTGGTATATACCAAAATACTTATTAAAAACAAAAAGAAAGCAAACATGCAGTTCTTTAAATTGCAAAAACATATATATGAAAGTTTAATATTCACAAAAATGATAAAACATTCTTGATAAAGCCGTGGTAACGGTGAAACGCGTTGATGGTATATTTAAAGAAAGGATCTCTTTTATAAACGGAGGATTGCACAAGATTAAATAGAACTATTTTTCAAAACAACTCTGCGCAGAGTAGGGATTCAACAGGAACTACGTCTATCCTTCATTGATTGGCTGCCCAAACAAGGTGATACGGAAACACCAACAGCATCGGACAAGGAACTTCAAGGAGAAGCGCTGAATAGGCTAGCTACCATACAGGGCTTTGCAGACACCGGTGCCGAGGCTCATCAGAACGGCTAACATAGTAAGCTATTACAGAGATCCAGGAAGTCATTAAAGTCTATAAGGTAGGCACATAAAGGGGTGTATAAGCCTGTATCTGTGATGCTAGCAACCCCACTGGCAGTTTGGACTAATACACAATTGTCTTTGAACAAGTGTATCTATCACTTGAGCGTTACTGGAGCAATACCATAAATTGGGCAAAGTTTATTCAAACAACTAAGTGTTAACAATATCATCAAAGAATAGACACATCGTATACAGAACACTAAAGTTGAAACCGCATTAAGGACTTATCAAAGTTGTTTGTCTGTTCTGCACACCATAGGTGCCTGTTCCCTTATACTGTGGATATAAGAATATGCAGTGATCCTTTTTATAAGTTTTAATTACAATAAGTTTTTTATGCAAGTGATATATCTTTGATTTGTATATGTGTTAAGGATATGAACTGTCATTTTTTATAATTTATATAAAAAAAAATAATATTAAACTTTCATATATATGTTTTTGTAATTTAAAGACCTGAATTTTTGCTTTCTTTTTGTTTTTAATAAGTATTTTGGTATATACCACTGTCAATTAGACAGATAAATATAGATGCTACCTTTTAGCTGTGAAGCGCACATACACACTTTTAAATGTATCTAGTCACACCTTCTTTTCTGTTGTGAGAACGGGATAGTATATACTGTATGTGCAAGGGTTTAAAACTAGCACAACACTAATCCTTTATACCAGATAAATCCAACAAGCACATTCATAGAAAATGTCAAATGTTTGTTTAGTGACGAATACAAAGTGGATGATATTTCTGGATTTGTTGTGTCACACACATTCTCACTGAAAATAGTTGTATTGTTTGTTTTTTTAATTTAATTGTATTTACTTTTTACATTTGCAACTCATTTTACTAGGTGCCTTTCTGGCTGCTACAGAGTTAATTCCTTATTCACCCAGTAAAATACACTGACATATTGGAGGCGAATACTATTCATAAGAGATGACATTGCTGTTTCACAGCAGATCAATTCCTTACTCACTGTATTCACAGATCACATGTAAAATGATTTATGTACTATTCTTAGTAATCATTTCTAAAGCCCAACATACTATCTCTTCCAATAGCTAACTTCCCACTTCTTAAAATCCTTTAAATGCTTTGCATAGTTAATTTTGTCTTGTGAGCTGATCCAAATATCTTGCAGCGCTCAGTACAGTTTAGGGTAATGGTTTATAAATTCTTAATTTTTTTTTTGAGCGCAGCCATACTGAACAATTTTGTGCAAATGGAGCCTATAATTACTCAAATAAATCAGCTGCATGAAGTAGGATTACTTTCTGCTCTCTGTCCCAGAGGGATGGAATCACAGCTGCTCTCCTGCATGGGGCTAATTGAAGGGTATGGACTTTTCCAAATGCATTCATTAATTACTTCGGCCAGATTCTCTAAGGACTTGTATCCACTGGGCGGACCCTCAATCTTTAGGGGCCATACACGTTCCATAAAAGTTACAGCACTTCTCATTTATGATTTAAATGCTTGCAGATGGACTGGCACAGATCTAACATTAAAAACACAGTCCTCCTTCCTTGGATCTTTGTCACATATGCATGATATTGTTTCAGCTATAACTTACATACTTAAGATGTTTTCAATGCTACATAAGTTAGCATTAAACCATTTATCAAAAAATGCTGCGAAAAACACAAGGAAATATTAACCCCACTTGAATGATCATTTTATTCAAAGATCTAGTGGTTGTCTAACGCCAGAATCTCAATAATTTTGTTATGCCTAGATTCCAGACATATTTTTTACATTTTGCTATTTCTTCCTTTATGCATCATACTACTGGGCAGTTTCAGTGTTTTATGGAAAACTACATTTTTGTAGCAATCTTGTATAATGAAAATATAAAGTAAAGTAACCAATGTGCTACATGAATAGCTCTAATCTAAAGTAAAATCTAAAAAGGGGTTTGTATTTGGTTTACAATCTTACTCTATAAAAATAGCTTACAGATTCAAAATTAAAAATAGTGCACTTCCTTAGTACTCTGATTAAAAATTATGATCACATAATAAATTAAAGTTTTTATTTTACTCATATATTTCACATTTGCACAAGCAAATCAAATCAAATCAATTAATATATATAAAAGCCTTAAACTAATCAAATGGATACCAGATATGTACAATATAATATAATCCTAAAACTCACAAGCCTCACATTCCAATGCTTACATAAATCTCATGACTAACATCTCCATGGCTGTCCTCAAAACACATTAGTTAATTTTATATTACTCTGTTATTTACCGTAACCCAGCTAATGGCAGAGTGCAGGGTAATGTTTGTTCGATACACCTAAGGTGTAAACACACATATATATATATATATATATATATATATATATATATATATATATATATATATATATATATATATATATATATAAGAATGCAGAAGTGAGTGCAGTTTATGCCCTCCTACTCTCTGGTACTCCATATTTGTCTACACATAGAATGTAGGTTGGCACAGGTTTTATGAAATAATTTGAGTCCACAGGTAATAAACATGGAGCCACCTTTCCACTGGGAAATTAACAAAAAAAAAAATGTATATGTGAAGAATAAGTTTACCAGGAGAAGAAATGCTGGCAAATGGCTGATTGGTTAAAGAGGTGATTGGTCCAATCTGAGGGTTGGTATGGGCAGGGGCTGTACACAGATCTAAGGTCAGATCATTATCCCATATACCTCTCCCCAGATCACCCACTGGTTGTCCAGTATCTTTTGGAGGCTGATGACAACTCTAAAAGAGAATGGGATATTTATAGGTGCACATGATTCCTAATGCATAATTTTTAATAAGGATTTTAAAATGATTAATAATCACAACATATATCGGAGAGTGAGGAAAAAACATAGGTATAGTCCAAAATAAAAATGCATTATTTGTTCCTCTTGTATAACTGTAAATATTATTGTTTTGCTTTTATATTCCACTTCTGCACATCTAAATTAATGTTACTCCTGCTTTCTTCTTGTGCTTGCATTCTGTGTCATACTGTAGTATTTCCCATTTATTTATCCTGAGTCCATGTAACTTCATATTTCCAAGAACTTTTATCTTCCCAATTTTCTAAATCACTGCTTCCTCTCACATACCCATAGCCCTTTCTCCACCATATTCTTTTCCCTACTTGCCCTCACTTTTGTACTCTCTATTTTTGCTTCTCCATTTTATTCTGGTATCTCCAATTTGCTCTCTCCCAAACCTCTCTTCTCCCATTCCCTAAAACAGTCAAAACACCTCAGTCCCAATGTAATTCCCTCCAGGCAGTTCTATATTCTTTTTAATTTTAATAAAGAAAGCTCAGTGCATCATCAGGAACGAGATTATCGTTGTCCCACTAAATAAATCACCCATTCTGACCAACTTCTTATTAACTGATGTTAATTATACACACTTTTTTTCAAATGAACCGTACAGCAAATCACTACCAGGTCTAAATGAACTTGTTTACTCACATTTAGGAAATGTGCTGCTTACATTTATTATTGCACAAGCAAGTGCTTTTGCAGCCCCTTACCTAGTTATTCTGCAACCAATTGCGGAAGAGCAGGGTCTGTCAATCATCCCACACAAATCATGGATGATTTATATCTGCCACAATGTTTAAAGAGGCAGTAAGCATGTTCATTTCTGTTGAGTTGTTACAAAACAAAACAAACTCAAATCCTTTTATAGCATTTTTTTTGATCGTCAAACACCACCCACCATTTCCCTGATTTTGAGGAGCCAATCTGGGCTTTAATCTGCAGACAACAAGGCTAGTCACTGTCATAATGTTAGCATTAAGTACATTGTTTACAGTCATTATCAGTTAAAGCCAATTAGGGAAAATATTTAGCAGGGTTAGCCTTGAGACACCATCATGGTGCATTTCAAGTTCTGAGAATTAGAAAGTATATTGCAAAGTTGTTTCATTACATATAACTAAACATTTTGTAAAAAATCTACAAGTTTTTACTGTCCCTTTAAGAAGTGGTCTTAAAGGGACATAAAACATGTTGGGATTGCTATTTCTGAAAGTACCATTAAATACAGTAGAACTGCATAATATACATATACATAATACAAAGAAAATGCAATAACACATACTGAATTTAAAAGGAGTAGTCAATTTTTTTCTGACAGATTTCAAATGTCCTTTAATTTCCTCTACCCTACATCATGTGACATTGATCAGCCAATCACAGACTAATATATGTATATCCTGTGAACTCTTGCACACGCTCAGTAGGAGCTGGTGCCACATAAAGTGTTCATATAAAATGACTGTATGATGGAAGTATATTGGAAAGTTTTTTTTAAATAGCATGCTCTGTCTTAATCATGAAAATGTCACTTTGATTTTAGTGCCCCTTTAACTTGCATGAGCAAGCCTGCACCACAAGGGCTCCGAAACTGCATCTGCAGCTTTATAAAAGCAGCTGTATATATGATGAGGAAATATTAAGGAATAATCTTATAATCTATATGTTAAGGTTTGTCATTGTTGACACAAAACAATAATTTAAATGTAAGAGGGATCATAAAATGAATTAGAATATTGTTGTAAAACTGGCAGTGAAACCCAATGTGTTGCTATCAAATTTATAAAATGACTGAACTGTTGCATTTTAGTTTTAAACAACAAAAGATCACACTATACTGATGCATAAGATATTTAATACAAAATATTCCATGTTGTTATTATTAACCTTTACAAGACAACTGTTAATCAGTATTTATTGATGTAATCATCAAAGACTGAATCCAACATGCATATTTAGATGTCCTGTACACATCCTCTGAGATGCTGTAGCTATGGTTCTTAGAAATAGGTTTTATCCGTTCTAGACATGTAAAATTCAAGTGTAATTTTTATCTTAGTCCAATAGAGATGTTGTGAGATATTAGAGCGTCTGAAATCACTGAATAGACAAAAACAAGGGGAAGAAAGAGATTGAAGAGAGGAGGGGGAAAAAGGGCCCAAGAAAAGAATGAAGCACCCTGGTCAGATGGTTGCGAAATAGCAAAACATTTATGCACTACTCATGTTCTAGAAAATTTTATGGGCCCATGTTTTTCTATTTATTTTTTCCTATGTAGAGCCTACTCACAGCAAAGCTATTCAGACCGTACACTCCATCTCAGTGTAGCTGCCAAATCATAGCCCACACTAAGAAAAATATTTTAA
The DNA here is from genome assembly GCF_027579735.1 of Bombina bombina. NCBI lineage: Eukaryota > Metazoa > Chordata > Amphibia > Anura > Bombinatoridae > Bombina > Bombina bombina. The sequence goes on along the minus strand of NC_069503.1, from coordinate 369,188,033 downwards.
AAAGGCAATGGAAAATTTAGGATATCTTATGGACATACACATCTAATCCATCTCCTTCTTTGTACATCTGGTAAATGGGTTATAAAAAGTTAGTAAAATGAGCAGTTATCCCACACAACACAAAGTAATTGTGTCCGTGGCACATTTATGTCTATTACAGAATGTCTATTACAGACTTGCATTTTAGACAACTGTTTATTAAAGGGACAGTCTAGTCCAAAACAAACTTTCATTATTCAGATAGGGTATGTAATTTTAAACAAGTTTCCAAAGTACTTCTATCGCCAATTTTGCTTTGTTCTTTTGGTATTCTTAGTTGAAAGCTAAATCTAGAAGGTTCATATGCTAATTTCTAAGCCCTTGAAGGCCGCCTCTTAGCTCAGGGCATTTTGACAGTTTTTCACCACTAGAGGGTGTTAGTTCATGTGTTTCATATAGATAACACTGTGCTCACGCACATGGAGTTCCTAGGAGCCAGCACTGATTGGCTAAAATGCAAGTCTGTGAAAAGAACTTAAATAAGGGGGCAGTCTGCAGAGGCTTAGATACAAGATAATCACAGAGGTAAAAAGTATATTAAAATAACTGTGTTGGTTATGCAAAACTAGGGAATGGGTAATAAAATGGTTATCTATCTTTTAAATCAATAAATATTCTGGTGTAGACTGTCTCTTTAAATGGAAGACACTATTGTACGTTTTAAGTTATGGAATTAAAAGAAATGGAGATTTATTTTCTTTCCAGTTTCTAAAGGGGATACTTAAACTGTTGTCCTTGTGTTTAATTGATTCATATAATGTTTTTCAAGTATTTTATAAATTATAAGCACTAATATTAGAGTTGTGCCTGTCCACTTATATGCATGTATACACTGTATAAACCAATAAGCACTAATAAGGTAATATAAGTTGTGGGTGTTTGCTTATCAGGGGTGTAACTACAGGGGTCTGAGAGGTCTCAATTGGAGCTGAGCACACACCTCTATGGTGCCCATTTGGTCCATCAATCAGTAGTGGTACCACTAAAAGGGGACCTGGCAGAATTCAGGTTCCGCCTGCATTATGTCTGGCCCCTCTGTGTACCCCTCCTACAAAAAAACTTCACAATTTAAGGAAAGTGTATGGATTTGCCTTTACAATATGGTGGCAGGATTTTCAAGATGGCTGTCACAATGTTACTATACAGAAAAACCTAACACAATATTAGTACAGGAAGTCTTCTAGTGCAGACTAACCAAGAGGGCTCAGCTTTTACAAACAGCCACTCTGCAGCATTTTCCCTGGTGCCCTGTAAAGTATTGTTATGCCCCTACTACCTATGAAAACCTATACAGCTTTATTTCTGGTTTATGTGCTGAATGACACATACACCTGTATGCCATTGGTTGACAGGTACAACCAATAAAAGCTGTGTGTGAGCTGTGGCTGCCAAACAATGATACTAATACATTTTGAGCTTATTTATTTATTGAATAAAGTATTTAACCAATTGAACTGCATAATAGTAAATACGCTGTCCTTGACCATTAAAGGGACACAAGTCAAAATTAAACTTTCATGATGCAGATAGAACATGCAATTTTAAACAACTTTCCAATTTACTTCCATTAACAAAATGTGCACAGTCTTTTTATATTTACAATTTTTGAGTCACCAGCTCCTACTGAGCATGTGCAAGAATTCACAAAATATACATCTATGCATTTGTTATTGGCTGATAGCTGTCACATGATATAGGAGGAGTGGAAATAGAAATAATGTTGAAATCTGTCAGAAAAAAAATCTACTACTCATTTGAAGTTCATACTAAGTGCTATTGCAGTCTTTTTATCATTTGCTGATTATGCAAATCTACTGTATTTACTGGTCATTTACACATATAGCATTGCTGTATATATCATGAGATGCTAATTAAACTAGTTCAATGCAAGAAATTATATTAATTTAGTTTTCAGTTTAAAACATTACACTTCAATGTAGTAAATGTGTAGTTTTTTTTCAGTATTATCTAATCTTAGCCTCTATGTAACACAAGCCAAGACATATTTGCAATAATGAAAATCAGTATTGTATGAGTTTAATTACTGAATATGCAAATAATCATAAACAGGGTCATATTTGCCAAGTTTTCTTGGAATATTACCAAATTATGCATAGTAATTGGCTGATGTGTGGTTTCCAATTGTTAAGTGACATTTAAAAGGGATGAATGGCAAGAAGTATCTGACAAAGTTGGATTTTACATTTATCCATAAGCCATGAAGCGGCTGCTCAGAGACAGCTGAGTAAACAGTTTGCTAAAGTTCAGCTTTAGCCAGTAAAGTTACACCCATAATTTCATCTGTTAACAAAAACAAGTCAGCCAGCCTCAGTGCCCTTGCCACAAATGGGTGGACATTTCTAAAGCTGAAATTATTGAGTGTCACTTGAGCAAACAATCTTTATATGGGGGCTAGTTTTGACTTTTCCCCACCAAAAATCTTATTGATTTATCACGGGTTGGGTAGTGACGTAAATCGCGAGGATCAAAAAAGTGTTATAGAATGCAAGACAGGGATGTTTTCTGGCACTACCCAAAATATTTAACAGAGGATTGAATACATCATTCAGGGAGGAAAAGTGAATCACAATAAAGAGCTTTGCACCTCCATGACTGCATCATCCCCAAATTCTTCTAGACTTGTGCACAAAGAACATTACAGTCTACAAACCGTTTCTCTTGGAAGAAACCACAATTTACTAAGAAAACTTGTTTCGACCATTTGTAGATTTATGCCATAAAAGTTCAATTTATGCTTCTCTCCAAGAAATAATTTAACATCTATAATGCATCGAACACTAGATATGTGAAAATGCATTTATTTCAAAAGTTCCAATATATATCACAGAGCTACACAATCAGTAATGTTTTACAAACTTTTAGCAAGTCAACAGTAGTATTAAAGCAATCAAAAGATAAAGATGTATAGTCTAGCAGAAGATGGTTCTAGAATAAGAAGTCTAGCAGAAGAGGGTTCTAGAATAAGAAGTCTAGCAGAAGATGGTTATAGAATAAGAAGTCTAGCAAAAGAGGGTTATAGAATAAGAAGTCTAGCAGAATAGGGTTATAGAATAAGAAGTCTAGCAGAATAGGGTTATAGAATAAGAAGTCTAGCAGAAGAGGGTTCTAGAATAAGAAGTCTAGCAGAAGATGGTTATAGAATAAGAAGTCTAGCAAAAGAGGGTTATAGAATAAGAAGTCTAGCAGAAGATGGTTATAGAATAAGAAGTCTAGCAGAAGAGGGTTATAGAATAAGAAGTCTAGCAGAAGAGGGTTCTAGAATAAGAGGTTAACTGCAAGGAAAACAGAAACAGAGGCGCCACATGTGTAGATCAATCAAAGCAGACCAAATCCAAGCAAGATGAGATACAGGATACTCACAAACGTGAAGGCACTCTCTTGTGCCTGTAGGGGCAGGCTGGTATTTAAACAGCAAACCAGCTGGCTGTACCAAGGGATCCCCGTCAAGATATCCTACAGTTATGGTTGATCTCGCAACAGCAACCCTTCACTAGATTACTTCCAGCAAAAAGGAAAAAATGTCCAGAGGGGAGGAAGGCTAAGCAGCCTTATGGTTACTGGCAAGGGAAATGCCACACGAACACCAGATTTGTTAAAAAAGTTTCATGTATTTTATTTTTCAAAAGATAAAAAAATAATAAAAAATACCATCAGTAACAAATTACAGCTTGGTGTATTTAATGGCAAATCTCCTTGTATATGCAGAGATAATAGCGACGCGTTTCTCAGGGAAGACCCTGTTTCATCAGGCTTGTATACTCTAGAACCATTTAAATCCCCTTTATATAGGGATCAGTAACCATATGTTTGCAATAAACCCTCCCTTTCCTTAGCATCAACCAATAAAACCTTTTCTTTCCGAGAACTCCCACTTGTTGCCTTAATTAGAAGTTTATAATAGTTTTTTTCTTATGTATTATGTCCACTTGAAAAGTAATCTATGAGCCATAACCCTAATGTGGTTGTATGTGTAAATAGATCTAAATCATGATGTGTCGATTGTGAGATAATTATAAGTGTATGAATGTAAACAAACTCCATAGGTAATCGTTCCTTGACCAATTATAAGCCATCTTTAGGAGGCTTGTATAATTTGAAGCATCTAATTGGTTTGTGCGCTCTTAATCTGATGACTGCAATTACCATCATGCTTCTCTGCCGGAACTACTAGGAAATTAGATTTGCATAGTTGTATGTTGTTCTCTGACCGGCTAATCTAAGTGACTACAAGTACCATCATGCTTCTATAGTCTCTACCGGAAGTACCCGGATCATGTGTCTGCGTGACTGTTATTTTGTAGTACTACAAAATAACAGTCACGCAGACACATTATCCGGGTACTTCCGGTAGAGACTATAGAAGCATGATGGTACTTGTAGTCACTTAGATTAGCCGGTCAGAGAACAACATACAACTATGCAAATCTAATTTCCTAGTAGTTCCGGCAGAGAAGCATGATGGTAATTGCAGTCATCAGATTAAGAGCGCACAAACCAATTAGATGCTTCAAATTATACAAGCCTCCTAAAGATGGCTTATAATTGGTCAAGGAACGATTACCTATGGAGTTTGTTTACATTCATACACTTATAATTATCTCACAATCGACACATCATGATTTAGATCTATTTACACATACAACCACATTAGGGTTATGGCTCATAGATTACTTTTCAAGTGGACATAATACATAAGAAAAAACTATTATAAACTTCTAATTAAGGCAACAAGTGGGAGTTCTCGGAAAGAAAAGGTTTTATTGGTTGATGCTAAGGAAAGGGAGGGTTTATTGCAAACATATGGTTACTGATCCCTATATAAAGGGGATTTAAATGGTTCTAGAGTATACAAGCCTGATGAAACAGGGTCTTCCCTGAGAAACGCGTCGCTATTATCTCTGCATATACAAGGAGATTTGCCATTAAATACACCAAGCTGTAATTTGTTACTGATGGTATTTTTTATTATTTTTTTATCTTTTGAAAAATAAAATACATGAAACTTTTTTAACAAATCTGGTGTTCGTGTGGCATTTCCCTTGCCAGTAACCATAAGGCTGCTTAGCCTTCCTCCCCTCTGGACATTTTTTCCTTTTTGCTGGAAGTAATCTAGTGAAGGGTTGCTGTTGCGAGATCAACCATAACTGTAGGATATCTTGACGGGGATCCCTTGGTACAGCCAGCTGGTTTGCTGTTTAAATACCAGCCTGCCCCTACAGGCACAAGAGAGTGCCTTCACGTTTGTGAGTATCCTGTATCTCATCTTGCTTGGATTTGGTCTGCTTTGATTGATCTACACATGTGGCGCCTCTGTTTCTGTTTTCCTTGCAGTTAACCTCTTTTTGAAGATACACCATCGTTTGGGTGAAGACCGAGAGCTGCCTTTTATCTCTTTCTTTGGACTCATTTGGACTTCAGTTTGGATTTTTTCCATTTGACCATTTGATACGTCTGTATTCATACATTTTAACCTTTTTTTATATTTCATATTTTTTATATATATTTTATATTCTTTTATTATTATTATTATTATTTATTTTTAATTTTTTGGCTTATAATTCTATCCATATATATGGTATCACCAGGGGCATATTGATTGTATTTTTATTCCAGTACTATACTCTGCCCTTAGTCTTTAGCGCCTCCTATAGGGGATTTGTGGTATTACTTTAGTATCACAATATCCCTCACAATACATTTTGTTCTAGAATAAGAAGTCTAGCAGAAGATGGTTATAGAATAAGAAGTCTAGCAAAAGAGGGTTATAGAATAAGAAGTCTAGCAGAATAGGGTTATAGAATAAGAAGTCTAGCAGAAGAGGGTTATAGAATAAGAAGACTAGCAGAAGAGGGTTATAGAATAAAAAGACTAGCAGAAGAAGGTTACAGAATAAGAAGTCTGGCAGAAGAGGGTTATAGAATAAGAAGTCTACAAGAAGAGGGTTATACAATAGGAAGACTAGCAGAAGAGAGTTACAGAATAAGAAGTCTAGCAGAAGAGGGTTATAGAATAAAATTTCTAGCAGAAGAGGGTTATAGAATAAAATATCTAGCAGAACAGGGTTATAGAATAAGAAGTCTAGCAGAAGAGGGTTATAGAATAAGAAGACTAGCAGAAGAAGGATATAGAATAAAACGACTAGCAGAAGAAGGTTACAGAATAAGAAGTCTGGCAGAATAGGGTTATAGAATAAGAAGTCTAGAAGAAGAGGGTTATACAATAAGAAGACTAGCAGAAGAGAGTTACAGAATAAGAAGTCTAGCAGAAGAGGGTTATAGAATAAAATGTCTAGCAGAAGAGGGTTATAGAATAAGAAGACTAGCAGAAGAGGGTTATAGAATAAAAAGACTAGCAGAAGAAGGTTACAGAATAAGAAGTCTGGTAGAAGAGGGTTATAGAATAAGAAGTCTAGAAGAAGAGGGTTATACAATAAGAAGACTAGCAGAAGAGAGTTACAGAATAAGAAGTCTAGCAGAAGAGGGTTATAGAATAAAATATCTAGCAGAAGAGGATTAGAGAATAAGAAGACTAACAGAATACGCTTATAAGTCTATAAGAAGAGGGTGGGTTATAGAATAAGAAATCTAGCAGAAGACAGTTACTCAATAAGAAGTATGGCAGAAGAGAGTTATAGAAAAATATATATATATTTTTTTTAATTATTATTTTTATTGAGTTTTACATTGCACATAACACAATAAAGTAACTAACAAAAAACAAAACAAAAAAGCATACATTTCTCAATAATTGACAGAAAACCATATTCCTTTAGAATTCTATCTTCTATTCAGCTTCTATCTAAACTATCTAAGCTCTGAAGATTCATAAAACAAACAAAAAAAAAAACCCAAAAAAAAGGGATTCGACACCGCCCAGTCTCCGACAAACCTCTGACTTCGTCCCGCCAAGCACTAGGAAAATTACCAGCCAATATTTGTAATTGGACATATACCGTATCATTAAATGGTCTGATCAACCTAATTTGAGTTTCTAATGGGAGTGATAAAATAAATATTTTCCATTGCTTAAAGAACTCAGCTAATCGTATATCTGTCGGGTTTGGAAGGTTTATCTGCTCATGAATAAGTTGTATAATCAAGGCGTTCTTAAGTTCTTTCAAGTTAGGGGAAGTTTTAGCTTTCCATGCTCTCAGTAACATATTGTGTCCCAGCAATATGATCATATTAATTAATTTAAAATTTTTTGGGATTATCTGGGATTGTACCAGAAAGAATATATCAATCGCTTGTATATGAAAATCTAATTTAACCCCTTAATGACAACTGACGTACCAGGTACGTCATGCATTAACAAGCAGTTAATGACAATGGACGTACCTGGTACGTCAGTTGTCTAACAGAGTGCTGGAAGTGATCACAATCGCTTCCAGCAGCTCTGAGGGTATTGCAGTGATGCCTCAATATGGAGGCATCCTGCAATACCCCTTTACAAGCCTCCGATGCAGAGAGAGCCACTTTGTGGCCCTCTCTGCACCGGTAGTGATGGTGCCGTTTTCCAGGTGGGAGGGAGCGTGCGTGCGCATGCACGAGACGTGCGCGCGAGCACGTGAACATAGTGTGCGTGCACGGTGCGTGTGCACGAGGCGCATAAGCCACACTGACACCAATGAGGGCAAAAAGCCAGGAAAAGGTAAAAAAAAATTTTTAAAAATATAAATGGATCTGGGAGGGGGAGGGGGTGGGTTTATTGTGGGGGTATTGTGGAGGGGCTGCTACACTACAGAAAGAGTTAATTTAAAAATAAAATAAAAATACTTTGTTTTTTGGGGCCAAAGTGGGTACTGGCAGACAGCTGCCAGTACCCAAGATGGCGGTAATTAGGTAGGGGAGAGGGTTAGAGAGCTGGAGGGGGGATCAGGGAGGTTGGGGCTAAGGCAGGGGTCCATCCCAGCTAAAATATTTTATTATTTTTATTCAAAAAAAAAAAAAACCCCTCTTATTTAGTACTGGCAGACTTTCTGCCAGTACTTAAGATGGCGGTAACAATTGTGGGGTGGGGGAGGGAAGAGAGCTGTTTGGGAGGGATCAGGGGGTGGGATGTGTAAGGTGGGAGGCTGATCTCTAAAATTAACCCTGCAAGCTCCCTAAAAGCTACCTAATTTAACCCCTTCACTGCTGAGCATAATTCACGTGTGGTGCGCAGCAGCATTTAGCGGCCTTCTAATTACCAAAAAGCAACGCCAAAGCCATATAAGTCTGCTATTTCTGAACAAAGGGGATCCCAGAGAAGCTTTTACAACAATTTCTGCCATAATAGCACAAGCTGTTTGTAAATTATTTCAGTGAGAAACCTAAAATTGTGAAAAATTTAAAGTTTTTTTTTTTATTTGCTCGCATTTGGCGGTGAAATGGTAGCATAAAATATACCAAAATGGGCCTAGATCAATACTTGGGGTTGTCTACTACACTAAAGCTAAAGCTAAAATTAACCCTACAAGCTCCCTACAAGCTCCCTAATTAACCCCTTCACTCCTGGGCATAAAACACGTGTGGTGCGCAGCGGCATTTAGCTGCCTTCTAATTACCAAAAAGCAACCCCAAAGCCATATAAGTCTGTTATTTCTGAAAAAAGGGGATCCCAGAGAAGCATTTACAACCATTTGTGCCATAATTGCAGAAGCTGTTTGTAAATAATTTCAGTGGGAAACCTAAAGTTTGTGACAAAATTTATGAAATAGTTAACTTTTTTTTTTTTTTTGATCGCATTTGGCGGTGAAATGGTGGCATGAAATATACCAAAATGGGCCTAGATCAATACTTTGGGTTGTCTTCTAAAAAAAATATATACATGTCACGGGATATTCAGGTATTCCTGACAGATATCAGGGTTCCAATGTAACTAGCGCTAATTTTGAAAAAAAGTGGTTTGGAAATAGCAAAGTGCTACTTGTATTTATTGCTCCATAAATTGCAAAAAAAGCAAAGAATGTGTAAACATTGGGTATTTCTAAACTCAGGACAAAATTTAGAAACTATTTAGCATGGGTGTTTTTTGGTGGTTGTAGATATGTAACAGATTTTGGGGGTCAAAGTTAGAAAAAGCGTGTTTTTTTCCATTTTTTCCTCATATTTTATCTTTTTTTTTTTTAGTAAATTATAAGATATGATGAAAATAATGGTATCTTTAGAAAGTCCATTTTATGGCGAGAAAAACGGTATATAATATGTGTGGGTACAGTAAATGAGTAAGAGGAAAATTACAGCTAAACACAAACACTGCAGAAATGTAAAAATAGCCATTGTCATTAAGGGTAAGAAAATTGAAAAATGGTCCGGTCATTAAGGGGTTAAGAGTTGAACGCATCCAGTATGCTACTTTCAGCCAAAATTGAATAATTTTAGGACAAGCCCAAAAACAATGTAGAAGATCAGCCTTAGAGGAGGAACATTTAGGGCATACGCTCATTATTTTATACCACTTTGACAGTCTAGCAGGGGTCAGATAAGACATAAAAACTATCTTAACCTGTGTTTCCCTCCATGAGGTACAATACCCAACTTTTTTCCATAATTTTTAAAGCATTCATTATAGTTTGACTATTTACTTCCGGTAAAACTTTACTCCATTTAGCTACAATGTATTCCCTCTGCTAATTAGAAGGTCTATGATTGAGATGAGCATAAAACGGGGCTATTGTATATATTCCCATTTTAAAATTGTTAATTTGTGGTTGAAATAAAAATGTCCAGTCATTTCCATATTTTTGATTAAGCTCAAATATGAAATGCCTTAACTGTAAGTATGCATAAAATTCTTTATTAGGAAGACCAAATTGCTGTCTTAATTCGGCGAAGGATAGGATTGTTGAGTCTGGATTTACTAATTGCGCAACATAAATCAAACCTCTAGAAGACCATGCTTTAAAGACTGCTGATGATAACCCTGGAACAAAATTTGGATTTCCTGTAATCGGCAGGTATTTAGAAGCATATGGGGAACTATCTGAAGAGAAAGTCAAAGCGAAACCCTTAGTACTGTACCAGCAATCCAGAAAACAAAGTCCAAAATGTGTGAGAACGTATGTGTGTATTAGCAATGCAAATAACATATGAGAAATCAATTGGCCGGAAACAGCCGCAAACAGCTGCACACAAACAGGCAGACTGAAAGTAAGTCAATATGCTAACAGCTGATAGTGCACACAGAAACCAACGATATACTTCACTCACCAGTGTGCCATGGAGTGGGGGTGCTTCAGGCAGTACCAATGCCTATGTCCTCTTGAAGGGCTCCATAAAGGAAATATCTCACTCTGTGGAAAGAAAGAAACACAACGGGACGAAGCGGTGAACTCCTCAACCGCCTCAACTTATCCCAGCCACTGTCTTCCTGAGTCTTAAGTCTGCTCCGCTCCATAACACTGTGAGACTTGGGGGTGCTACTGTTAGCCGTTAGCTGTGAATTGCTATATACAAACGATCATCACACATGCTCCTAAATGGCCCATAAACAGCAAAAGTGCAGCCGGTTTACTGGAAGGCAGAAAAGTTCAAAGAAAGACGATCCCAGCTGCATTAAAACAATCCTTTATTCTTTATTCGGTTAAAACTTGGTGATACACAGCAAACAGGGTGGAAGGTGCTGAGGGCGCAGCACTGTATGGCTTACATGTTTCGGAAATGATCCGTAGTCATAGCCTATAGTGTTGAGCCCCACACCTGTTTAAAACAGATTCAAACAAATGTGATTCGCTAAAAGTAAAACACGCCCTCAGACTAAACCTGAGCACACCTGTTGAATACATTGATAGTCTCTGGGTAACATGCACGGTAATACAATATGAAAGGAATGGATGATTACTGTGTGTATAATGAATGAAACGGTGTCAATATTTACCAAACGGACACTAACATTATTCAAGCAAAAAAAAAATAATATATATATATATATATATATACACACTATGGATCCGCATACAAAAAGGGGGCAATTATAGAAAACCTATGTTAAAATGTTAAAGGTAGCAAATTACTGCGCTCATCTAATTAAAGGGGCAGTATCCACAGAGATCCGTGCACAAATATGGATAAATCTCTATTTCCTATATGCAAAAGCATTCTAATTCACAATGCTAGCAATGCAAACAATAAAACAATTTAACCATGGTAATAAAAAAGGAAACCTGATTAATATACTACACATACATCCACTTTGTTTAGATATGAGAATGGTAGTTATTAAACAACTGATTAAATTACTTAGAGTTATAACTTTAGTGTATAGTTCCATGCTGCTATAATAAAAGACCTGGGCTCGATTGGCTATTAAGCCGCCCTTGCTAAGTGTAGCTTACTAATACTATGAGTGTAAGGAACAAGGTAAAAACCTTATGCATAGTTATAATCTCAGAGCGAGTAATATGTTACCATAAAGAACCTAATAGAAAATGTAAAATGGATATCAATGAGTAGAAGTACAAAATATTAAATGTAAACAAAAATGGATGTAAGAAAAATAATAATAATAACTATGAAAAAATAGATAAAAATAAGTTAGAGATATTCATGTAGGAAATTGTTTGGTGTAAAAAATTGTTTGCTGTTCTGCATAAAGGTAACAATAATTAAATTTATAAATAAGTGCATATGGACTTGTATACAAGTGTCTGCTATTTGGTACCTTAATTACAACAAGAGACAGACTATTTTATTTTAAGTAGGGACCCTACCTTTGAGTTCCAGAAAGAATTAAAACAGCTTCTTGACGATGGTGTTGAATTGGGTATTCTGGACAAGACCACTTTAGAATTTTTGTCAGTGGACTTTCCCAAGACCCCATATTTCCATCACCTACCTAAGACCCACAAAACCCTAAACAACGTTCAGGGGAGACCAATCGTGAGTGGGATTGATTCCCTCTTAGGCAATCTTTCAGAATGGTTAGACTCAATTCTTCAACCAATTGTAATGTCTCTCCACTCATATGTGAAAGACACAAAACACATTCTGAATTTGATTGAGAGGATTGAATGGACCGAAGGGTCCAAATGGCTTACTGTGGATGCTGTTTCACTATATTCTAGTATTCCGCATTAAGTAGGAGTACAAGCCATAGCTTTTTTCCTTGAACAGGGGTTGGAGTACAGTGATATCTTTACTGAGTACATCTTAAGAGTCACCACTTTTTTACTTACACACAATTTTTTTAAGTTTGAGGAAGTCTACTATCTCCAAAGATGTGGTACCGCCATGGGAGCAAAATTTGCTCCGTCATTTGCCAATTTATTTCTTGGGTGGTGGGAATTTTACCACATCTTTGGAGATAGTAATCCTTATAAGGATTGTATCTCCTTTTATAGGAGGTACATTGATGACCTCCTTTTTGTGTGGACTGGTGACCATACCGATATTCCCCTGTTCATGAATTATCTCAATTCTAATGAGATTGGCCTTAAGTTCACTTTTGAACTTAATGACAGGTCTATTAACAATCTTGACCTCACATTGGAGGCCACCTCTATGGGCACGGTGAAATCTACTATTTATAGAAAGTCCATTTCGGGCAACTCCCTACTTTTGGGTACCAGCTGCCATCCGAAACATGTCCCCTTTGCCATAGCGAAAGGTGAATATACCAGGCTCAAGAGAAATTGCACTTTGCACACTGATTTTCTAAATGAATCTAGGGCCCTTGAAAGGAGACTAAAGGATAGGAACTATCCTCCCAAGGCCATTAAAAAAGCAAGGGAACAGGTTCTTACCATTCCCAGGGAGAAACTTTTGGGAACTAAACAGCACACAAGACAAGCTAGACAGGGAGTAACTTTTGTAACTACACACAGTGTCAAATATCCCCAGGTATGTGATATTATTCGCAAACATTTTCCATTGCTGTTGGCAGAGGACAAATTAGTGGAGACTGTGAAAATGGGATTGAGATGTGCCTATAGAAAGAGCCCTACTTTAGGCTCTATCCTCTCACCTACACTACTTAAGTCTGACAAACCCAAACAAAGCTCCTGGCTTAAACACACTGGCATGTACAAGTGTGGGCATCGGAAGTGTAAACCCTGTGAGTTTGTGAACATCACAAAAGAGTTTACCAGTGAGACAACAAAAAAACAATATCAGATCAGATCTTGCATGAATTGCAAGACAGAGTCAGCGGTCTACTTGATTGAGTGCACTTTGTGCAAGATCCAGTATATAGGACTCACCTCTCGTGACCTAAATACTAGGATAAGAGAACATTTGTCTTCATTTAACACGAAAAGAGCATCAACCCCTATAGTTCAACACTTCAGGGTTTTTCATGATAATAATCTTCAGGGCTTTGCCTGGTGTGCTATTGAGAAGGTGAATAGACCTACTAGAGGAGGAGATGTTGACATACTTCTCGCTAGACGTGAAGCTTTCTGGATTTTCACAATGGGCACCCGGGTGCCAGATGGATTAAATGCCAGATACGATGTCTTAAATCTCTGGGAGTAATCACAACTTTTCGAGAGATTTATGCAGTGTTCACTATGCTATAATATATATAGCTCCCATTGCTTCATTTATTTATTTATTGAACCAATTATGGTTTTAGCCTTCCGCTTCCCATTTATCCCTATGTAGTTTCATTATTACCATCATTATGACCTCTCACTACTACCCCCCCAACCCCCGCCCCCCCCCCTTTTTTTACCTCTTGATATAATACCCCCAATACCAAGTTTGGGATATCTATATGTTCGCTCTTATGCATAATAAAGGTACCAAATAGCAGACACTTGTATACAAGTCCATATGCACTTATTTATAAATTTAATTATTGTTACCTTTATGCAGAACAGCAAACAATTTTTTACACCAAACAATTTCCTACATGAATATCTCTAACTTATTTTTATTTATTTTTTCATAGTTATTATTATTATTTTTCTTACATCCATTTTTGTTTACATTTAATATTTTGTACTTCTACTCATTGATATCCATTTTACATTTTCTATTAGGTTCTTTATGGTAACATATTACTCGCTCTGAGATAATAACTATGCATAAGGTTTTTACCTTGTTCCTTACACTCATAGTATTAGTAAGCTACACTTAGCAAGGGCGGCTTAATAGCCAATCGAGCCCAGGTCTTTAATTATAGCAGCATGGAACTATACACTAAAGTTATAACTCTAAGTAATTTAATCAGTTGTTTAATAACTACCATTCTCATATCTAAACAAAGTGGATGTATGTGTAGTATATTAATCAGGTTTCCTTTTTTATTACCATGGTTAAATTGTTTTATTGTTTGCATTGCTAGCATTGTGAATTAGAATGCTTTTGCATATAGGAAATAGAGATTTATCCATATTTGTGCACGGATCTCTGTGGATACTGCCCCTTTAATTAGATGAGCGCAGTAATTTGCTACCTTTAACATTTTAACATAGGTTTTCTATAATTGCCCCCTTTTTGTATGCGGATCCAGAGTGTGTATATATATATATATTTTTTTTTGCTTGAATAATGTTAGTGTCCGTTTGGTAAATATTGACACAGTTTCATTCATTATACACACAGTAATTATCCATTCCTTTCATATTGTATTACCGTGCATGTTACCCAGAGACTATCAATGTATTCAACAGGTGTGCTCAGGTTTAGTCTGAGGGCGTGTTTTACTTTTAGCGAATCACATTTGTTTGAATCTGTTTTAAACAGGTGTGGGGCTCAACACTGTAGGCTATGACTACGGATCATTTCCGAAACATGTAAGCCATACAGTGCTGCGCCCTCAGCACCTTCCACCCTGTTTGCTGTGTATCACCAAGTTTTAACCGAATAAAGAATAAAGGATTGTTTTAATGCAGCTGGGATCGTCTTTCTTTGAACTATCTGAAAACACACAAAATTTTTGCCAGGCAGCTATGATATTTCTGAAGGTTAAAAGAGCAAAGAGTGAAGAGGGTAAATCAGTCATTGGACAGTGGAGAATAGCATCCAGCCGAAAAGGATAACCCAGCCGCATCTTTGTTGCAAGTTAGCCTCATAGCCGAAATACGAGTTCTAGCGCCCTTCCAAAGTAAATTTGCACAAGCCTTATTATATTTCGTTATATCAGACTTTTTAATAGGAATCGGAATATTTTGCATAAGGTAAAATATTTTAGGAAAGAGAATGTTTTTTGTAAGAGTCGCTCTAGCCAACAAAGAAATAGGTACATTTTTCCAACCTTCTACCCTTTGCGTACATTCCTTCATAGAAAAATAATTTTAGTAAAGGGTGTTATAGAAAAAGTAGTCTAGCAGAAGAGGGTTATAGAATAAGAAGTCTAGCATAAGAGGGTTTTAGAATAAGATGTCTAGCAGAAGATGGTTATAGAATAAGAAGTCTAGCAAAAGAGGGTTATAGAATAAGAAGTCTAGCAGAAGAGGGCTACAGAATAAGAAGTCTAGTAGAAGAGGGCTACAGAATAAGAAGACTAGCAGAAAAGGGTTACAGAATAAGAAGTCTAGCAGAAGATGGCTATAGAATAAGAAGTCTAGCAGAAGAGGGTTAGAGAATAAGAAATCTAGCAGAAAAGGGTTACAGAATAAGAAGTCTAGCAGAAGAGGGTTATAGACTAAGAAGTCTAGCAGAAGAGGGTTATAGAATAAGAAGTCTAGTAGAAGAGGGCTACAGAATAAGAAGTCTAGCAGAAAAGGGTTATAGAATAAGAAGTCTAGCAGAAGAGGGTTACAGCATAAGAAGACTAGCAGAAGAGGGCTACAGAATAAGAAGTCTAGCAGAAAAGGGTTATAGAATAAGAATGACCACACCTTTGATTTGAGATAAGATCCTCAGGCACAAAATATATAGCTGTGTTTTTGGAACCCAATCAAAGATGGCTCCACATAGTAGCTTCAATATTCGTTTTTCGTATCAATTGATCTTTCAGCTACCAAGTGAAGTGTTTAAAGGGATAATATGATAAATAATTCCTAACAACAATTATTTATTTAAAATAGGAACATCAGATAAAAACATGCATTTTGAAATGCTCTCCAACATGACTCCAACGTTCCTTTAACATGAAACATGACGCAAGACATGTATATACATGCAGGTGTGATGATAGCTGTCATATTGCATTAGTTGTTTGGAAATATGATTGATCAAGCAGTGATATCTGACAGTTCTGAGTACAATGAGTGCAAGTCGTATACTTTAAAGTAGACATAGGCATGAAGCAGCTCCGTTAGCTGCTGAATGTGGAACTAGGCGGCCCCTCGTTGACTTCTGATCTCTTTTACGAGCCGGATTTAATCTTGTGAAAAATCACCACTCTAAGATATGGATTTGCACAGACTTTATTGTGGTGATATTTCACAAGCATAAATCTAGCTCTTAAAAGAGCTAAGTCAACAAGGGGCTGCCCATGTCTACTTTAAAAAAAATATGAAAGGGATATTTACTTCTAATCTGTTCATTTACAAATATCCAAGAGTAGTTATACATTTCTTGCAAATGATCCTACATTTGTTAGAGGGGTGTGTATATAGATAGATAGGTACTTAGTCATTTATTTTTTTAGATTTGATGGGATTACACATGGAATGAGTGTAGATAAATACAATATTTGATGGAGGTAACAGTTCTCCAATTCAATATACTTTCCTTTTTTACTGTGCCCCCTTTTCACATAATATAGCTCTGAAAAGTGAACAGCTTTTAATTTCCAGAACATAAACTGTACCCTGCTGTGTCTTAATGCTAACCCTCCAATATATCTGTCCTAATCAGTTGGTAAATGCCCTGACTACAAAAAAGCCTGTTTAAAAGATCCAAGGTCACAGGTTCAAATCCCGGCAGGGCTAACTCAGCCCTTCATCCTTCCGAGGTCGATAAAATGAGTACCATTAAATTGGGTAATAATAAAAACTATTACTATTCAGCTGCCGATTTGGTTAATTCCAAGAGCGAGCACTGAAAAAGCGCTTTGAGTCCCACTGGGAGAAAGGCGCTATATAAATACTAGTTATTATTATTATAATTGGTTTTAACTGATAACAACTGCAAAACAAAATACTCTATACTAAGATTATAGCCGGTACTAGCCTTGTTGTCTGCAGACTAAAGCCCAGATTGGCTCCTACAAAAAAAGGCAAATGGTGGGCGGAGTTTGGCTAGTGATAAATAATTGCCATAAAAAGGATGTTAGTTTGTTTTAAAAATGTTTAGACTTGGCTGATACGTTATTCTATAGCAAAGCAATACAAATGTCTTGTAATCACAAGGTGCTTACTGTCCCTTTAAATATGTTATTGCATAAATTATGTATATTTTCAGATGTTATGTTAAAATAATTTTTTTCCGGAATATAAAACTGTTTTTGTGTATTCTTCTCTAGCTCTAAAAGTATAATAATTTAACACAACTTTAAATTACCTATAAAATATTTAAAAAACAAAAACATTAGAGGGCACCTTATTTTTTATTTATTTTTTAGCTATTTTTATAATTGCCTCTGCAAAAGTGGTGTGATTTATTCCTCCCTCAAAGCCATCATGCTGTATCCTTATATCACTGCATCACTTAGGGTAGCATGTGACCCATTATATGAAGAAGGGGAAACCCTATTTAATCTCTATAATTCCTGTAATTGCTGTTCAAATAGTGATCACTTGTACCAGGTAAACAATTAATTGGTTCTTATTGAATCTCTTGCCCATTACTTAGGGGGATGAGATATTTGAGAGATTGGAAGGTTTAGGCTTTCACGTGAAGGAAATGATCATTATCTGCACTACTTACTGCTAGATATTTGTGAGGTGTTAGTGCACCTGTGTATTACCTAGAGCACTGTTTCTCTATTCCAGCCCTCAGGTCACACTTACAGGTCAGATTTTCATGATATCTGAACCAGAGCACAGATAATCAGGTAATCATTTACCATGTATATTAACCGACTCTCACTCCAGATAATTTTGAAAATCTGGTCTGTTGTTTGTCATGAGGACTGAACTGAGAAACACTGACTTCTGTCAGACTTCTTCATGGAAAAAGAGGGATTTATTTAATGATTGGTCCAATACTACTCAAACAAGTAGCACAAAGGGGATTAATATTAAGAGCTTGTAACATCTCCATAACCAGAAGAGATGGGCATTAGATCAATTTCTTAAAAGAAGAAGAGCCTGTTGTCAATTGCAATAGGGGCTGCAGTGGAATCACTCCCTCTAAAGGGTGCATACAATATAAACACAGCCATTACATGGGCGGCGGACTGTAATCATCCCGATCAGATACAATCGGGATGATTGACAGCCCCTGCTAGGGGCCGATTGGCCCCGAATGTGCAGGTGACAGCATTGCACAAGCATTTCACAAGAAATGCTTGCGCAATGTTAAATGCAGACAGCGTATGCTCTCTGCATTTAGCGATGTCGGGCAGACATGATTACCTTCCAGCGTATCATGCCCGCCCGCACGCCATTTAATAAATTGACCCCTAAGTGCTATTGCATTGTCTTTTTATCATGCATTTGTTGATTATGCAAATCTACTGTATTTACTGGTCCTTTATTTGAATTAATTTCAAATTAAAAGACCTTTATCTCCAGATTTCTGTGAGAGGTAGGGTATGGGCCTGCCACTTGAAATAAACACCTTACTTCTTAAGAAATATGTCATAAGACCCCTTTATATAATTTTACGTGTAAGAGTTGGAGTGTATTAAATTGCTGATTTTGCCTGTTGAAACTGACACATACTGAATATTTAAGTACAGTAGTATTGGCTATAGAGGAAGTGGCAGAAATCTCTCAGTGGGGGAGGGACAGAAAGAGAGCCCAGTCCATTTGAAAGGGTGTCCTGCAGCTAAATACAATGACCTCTAATTAACTGCTTGCCTGAGTACAGTTTATCTTTAGATATAAAAACTGATCACAATCTGCCTTAATTTTTTCTCTGTATAGATACTTATGTGTTACTACATGATATTTACATATTACAGGGCACAAGCTAAATCATAATATGAAGTAAAGCTTGAATGTTTGCTTATCAGGTGAAAGGTGAAATCTACATGATAGTCCTATTTACACAAGAGGGCTGATTTGATTTATCTAACAACTCACAAATGGCTTCACAAAATTTCATTACCCTAAGTATAGAAATAATTTTTTAGCTGACAACAGAAATGTGAAAACAGCATCAGCATTTTATTGGCTCCAGGGGAAAAAGCCTAATTTTGAAACCTTTTTAGCTAATTATACAGCAGAATAAAAGAAACCCAATCCAATGTGCAATATTAGCTTGGAGTTCATACAAAACAAAAACTGATCTGTTTTAATGTGTAATTCATATTTGTTTTGATATACATTTTGACTTTCATTTTAATTTAATGTATTATATTTTACTGGAAAATTCTACTGAGGTCAATAATCTTTCTAGTTAATGTGGATTTTCAAGAGAACATAATACCTGGTTGTGATAAGAGATAACTAAAATAGGACCAGAATATAAATGGAAGGCAAAATATCGCTTTCGCTAAAGTGATATTTGTACTCCACTGAGTAATACCAGTGCATGCAAATGTGAGCTGGTATTACAAGTGAGGTGCAATTGCACAAAAGAATTGCGTTCCCGAGAGCTCGCTTCCATAGGCTCCAATGGGAGGCTTGTTCTCATGCAGTCAGACATGGCATGATAAATAGTCATCGAAGGGTATGGTAAGTCACTCAGCGATGGGCTGCAAATATAAATACATATGTAAATGCTTATACATATATATATTTACAGGGAACACACAGCTCCACTGACGTACAGGGTGTTAAACAACTTTCCAATTTATTTATATTATCTAATTTGCTTCATTCTCTTGGTATCCTTTCTGAAAAGCATACCTAGGTAGGCTCATTGGCAACATTACACTACTGGGAGCTAGCTAATGATTGGTGACTCCACTAAATGCCTCTTGTCATTGGCTCACCAGATGTGATCAGCATTGCTGTTCCTTTAAAGAGGATACCAAGAGAATGAAGCAAATTTGATAATAGAACTAATTAGAAATGTGTTTAAAATTGAATGTTCTATCTGAGCTATGAAAGAACATGTTTGGGTTTCATATCCCTTTAAGTATTTATGTGCATGTCTCATACCAGAAATATTCCTGGGGCGCGATCCGATATAGATCGTAGTTTGCGGCGCAAGCGAGGGAACCCGCGTCGCCCGCACTTTCAGCTCGCAACTCGAGCTATCCCATATATGTCGCCGTCAGATGCTAACGTGCCGTAAGTCTGACAAACCAGCGATGTCCAGAAATCTGCGCAAGTACAAATTTCTGGCGTTGCCAGTGACTTGCGGCACGTTAGAAACTGCCGGCGCCTACAAAACCTGACTAAAGTCTAAATCACCCGCACTGTCTAACACGCCTCCCTAACATAGCCCGACACGTCTAACACGCCTCCCTAACATAGCCCGACACGTCTAACCCTCTATCCGCTATCCCCCCTCACTATCCTAACAATAAAATATGTATTAACCCCTAAACCGCCGCTACCTAATAAAGTTATTAACCCCTAAACCGCCGCCAGCTATATTAAATCTATAACCCCCTAAAGTGAGCCCCTAACACCGCCGCCATCTACCTTACCTACCCCCTAAAGTGAGCCCCTACCCCGCCGCTATTTTAAAATTATTAACCCCTAATCTAATCCCCCTTCCCATCTATATTAAATTATTTAACCCCTAAAATACTAAACTATCCCTACCAATAAACCTAAGTCTAACCCTACAAATAGCCCTGAAAAGGGCTTTTTGCGTGGCATTGCCCCAAAGTAACAGCTCTTTTGCCAGCCCTTAAAAGGGCTTTTTGCGGGGCATGCCCCAAAGTAACAGCTCTTTTGCCAGCCCTTAAAAGGGCTTTTGGCGGGGCTTTGTCACAAAGTAAACTGCTCTTTTGCCTACAATCTACATCCCCCTACACCGCGGCCACCTATAATAAATGTATTAACCCTTAATCTAATCCCCCTACACCGCCGCCAGCTATATTAACCCTAATTATATTAGGGTTAATATAGTTAATATAGTTACGAAGACTTCACTGCCGCTTGCTGGAACACATCGCCCGGATCGGATCATGAGTTCTGCCCTGCGGGGTGAATACAAGGTAGGGAGATCTTCAGGGGGGGTAGTGTTAGGTTTATTTAAGGGGGGTTTGGGTTAGATTAGGGGTATGTGGGTGGTGGGTTGTAATGTTGGGGGGTGGTATTGTGTGTTTTTTTTGCAGGCAAAAGAGCAGTTTTCTTTGGGGCATGCCCCCACAAAAGGCCCTTTTAAGGGCTGGTAAGGTAAAAGAGCTTTGAACTTGTTTTAATTTTGAATAGGGTAGGGAATTTTTTTATTTTGGGGGGCTTTATTATTTTATTAGGGGGCTTAGAATAGGTGTAATTAGCTTAAAAATCTTGTAATCTTTTTTTTATTTTTTGTAATTTAGTGTTTGTTTGTTTTTGTAATTTAGTTTAGTTTATTTAATTGTATTTTTAGATAGATATTTGTAGTTTATTTAATTTATTGATAGTGTAGGTGTATTTGTAACTTAGGTTAGGATTTATTTTACAGGTAATTGGGTAATTATTTTAACTAGGTAGCTATTAAATAGGTAATAACTATTTAATAGCTATTATACCTAGTTAAAATAATTAACAATTTACCTGTAAAATAAATATAAACCCTAACATAGCTATAATGTAATTATTAATTACATTGTAGCTATCTTAGGGTTTATTTTATAGGTAAGTATTTAGATTTAAATAGGAATATTTTAGTTTATAATATGAATTAGATTTATTTAATAAGAATTTAGTTAGGGGTGTTAGGGTTAGATAGAGTTAATATAGTTTATATAAATACTATAGTAACTATATTAACTATATTAACCTTAATATAATTAGGGTTAATATAGTTAATATATATAATGTAATAACTATATTAACTATAATATACTTAGGGTTAATATAGATAATAAAGCTGGCGGCGGGGTAGGTAGATTAAATTAGGGGTTAATAATTTTAATATAGATGGCGGCGGTGTAAGGGGTTCACATTAGGGGATAGATCAGTTAGATGGTGGCGGTTTTAGGGGTTCACATTAGGGGATAGATCAGTTAGATGGTGGCGGTTTTAGGGGCTCACAGTAGGGGGTTAGTTTATGTAGATGGCGGCGGTTTAGGGGTTAAATACTTTATTAGGGATTGCGGCGGGGGATCGCGGTTGACAGGGAGATAGACATTGCGCATGCGTTAGGTGTTAGGTTTATTTTAGCAGATCGCGGTTGACAGGGAGATAGACATTGCGCATGCGTTCGGTGTTAGGTTTATTTTAGAAGATCGCGGTTGACAGGGAGATAGACATTGCGCATGCGTTAGGTGTCAGGTTTATTTTAGCAGCCAGTTTAGGGAGTTACGGGGCTCCAATAGTCAGCGTAAGGCTTCTTACGGCTGCTTTTTGTGGCGAGGTGAAAATGGAGTAAGATTTCTCCATTTTCGCCACGTAAGTCCTTACGCTGTATATTGGATACCAAATTGCGTGGGTTTGGTATACCTGCCTATGGCCCAAAAAACTACGGGCGACGGCAGAAATATACGCGCGTAACTTCTAGGTTACGCCGTATATAGGATACCAAACCCGCGCAAATATTGGCGTTGCCGACTTTTGCGGGCGACGATTTTTATCGGATCGACCCCCCTGTTTGAACACCTTTAGCACCTTTAAACCCTTAGGTTACACAAAAATATGTGATAGCCAAGAGTTGACTTCCATGTTTGGTTAGTAAATCAACTGATAAAAACCTAGGGCGAGATTACATATACAGCGCAGGCTTCAGCGCAAGCGCTGCAACTCGCGCTACCCGTAATTTTACCTTGCACATCGGGGTATCCAATAAACCCCGCCGGCAGTTCATAAAGTGCCGTAAGTCTGAAAAACTAGCGATGTCCAGAAATGAGAGTAAATACAAATTTCTGGAGTCGCTAGTGACTTACGGCACTTTAGAAACTGCTGGCACCTAAGAAAAGTAAAAAAATATCAAATCTCCCGTAAAAGTCTAACACGCCTCCCAAAAATAAGCCCAACACGTAAAACCCCTATATCCGCCATCAAACCCACATCGGAACAAATAAAAGTATTAACCTCTAAACCAACAACCCCCCACAACGCAATTAAACTAATTGTCTAATTAAACTATTAACCCCTATATCCGCCATCAAACCCACACCGCAATAAACCTATTAAAGTATTAACCCCTAAATCCGCCAACCCCAACATCGCAAACTACCTAATAAAACTATTAACCCCTAATCCGCCATTAACCCACAACGCAAACTACCTAAGTATTAACCCCTAAACCACCAAAGCCCACAATGCAAATAAATAATTAAATTACTAAGCCCCCTAACCTAACACCCCCTAAATGAACCCAAATTACCTAAATTACAAAATACTAAAGTTACTATTAACATAAAAAATTTTAACACTGCTTTAAATAAAAACCAAGTATTAATTAAAGGGACAGTCTATTCAAAATTAAAATTCTGGTGTAGACTGTCCCTTTAAAGCTACAATTACAGAAAATAAAAAATCTAAGATTACAGAAAATAAAAAACAAAATTATCAAATTTAAAAAAAATTATACCTAATCCCTATGAAAATAAAAAAGCCCCTCCAAAATAAAAACACCCCCTAATCTAAGAATAAACTATTAGTAGCCCTTAAAAGGACTTTTTGCAGGGCATTGCCCCACGATAAACAGCCCTTTTACATTAAAAATACACAAAGTCACCCCTAACACTAAAAAACCTAAACTACCTATTGCCCTGAAAAGGGCATTTGTTTGGGCATTGCCCTTAAAAGGGCATTTAGCTATTTTACAAAGTGTCCACCCTAATTTAATTTTTTTTTTGGAAAAAAAAAAAACCTTGGGCTAACCCCCAGGTTGATACTCATCATTCCTGAAGTCCGTCATAGAAGGTCCTATCCCATGCGGTGAAGTCTTTTTCCAAGTGGCGACCTCTTTTTTCTTCTTCCAGGAACAATCCGGCGCAGAGCGGAGGGCGGAGTTGAAGACCAATGACTGCGGAGCTGAAGACCGGCAATCCTGGAACTGAAGATCGGCGACCTTGGAACTGAAGACCTGCGATCCTGGAACTGAAGACCGGCGACTGCAGAGCCATGGAGGATCCTCTTCGTACGATCGCCGCCGTACACTGGATAGGGAATTCAAGGGATGTGATTAAAAATGGCGTCCCTTGAATTCCTATTGGCTGATATGATTCTTTAAATTGAAATTAGTCAATAGGATGAGAGCTACTCAAATCCTATTGGCTGTTCAAATCAGCCAATAGGATGAGAGCTACTGAAATTCGATTGGCTGATTTGAATAGCCAATAGAATTTCAGTAGCTCTCATCCTATTGGCTGATTTGAACAGCCAATAGGATTTGAGTAGCTCTCATCCTATTGGCTGATTTGAATTTGAAGAATCAAATCAGCCAATAGGAATTCAAGGGACGCCCTTTTTAATCGTGTCCCTTGAATTCACTATCCACTATCGGCGGCGATCGTACAAAGAGGATCCTCCACGCTCCATGGCTCTGCGGTCGCCGGTCTTCAGTTCCAGGGTCACTGGTCTTCAGTTCCAGGATCTCCGGTCTTCAGCTCTGCCCTCCGCTCCGCGCCGGATTGTTTCTGGGAGAAGAAAGAAGAGGTCGCCGCTTGGAAGAAGACTTCACCGCATGGGACAGGACCTTCTCCGCCGGACCTCAGGAATGGTGAGTATAAACCTGAGGGTTAGACTTAGGTTTTTTTTATATATATTTTTTTTTTAATTAAAGTGGGCACACTGTAAAATAGCTAAATGCCCTTTTAAGGTCAATGCCCAAACAAATGCCATTTTCAGGGCAATGGGTAGTTTAGGTTTTTTTAGTGTTAGGTTCTTTTATTTTAGGGGGTTTGGTGGGTGGGGGGGGTTACTGTTAGGGGTGACTTTGTGTATTTTTAATGTAAAAGAGCTGTTTATCTTGGGGCAATGCCCTGCAAAAAGCCATTTCAAGAGCTACTGGTAGTTTATTCTTAGATTAGGGGGTGTTTTTATTTTGGGGGGGCTTTTTTATTTTCATAGGGATTAGGTATAATTTTTTTAAATTTGATCATTTTGTTTTTTATTTTCTGTAATTTTAGATTTTTTTTATTTTCTGTAATTGTAGCTTAAAGGGACAGTCTACACCAGAATGTTAATTTTGAATAGACTATCCCTTTTTATTTTTAAAGTAGTGTTAGTTATTTTTATTTTAATAATAACTTTAGTATTATGTAATTTAGGTAATTTGGGTTCATTAAGGGGGTGTTAGGTTAGGGGTTAATACTTTAATAAGTAGTTTGCGTTGTGGGTTAATGGCAGATTAGGGGTTAATAGTTTTATTAGGCAGTTTGCGATGTTGGGGTTAGCGGATATAGGGGTTAATACTTTATTTGTAGTTGCGGTGTGCTTTTGATGGCGGATATAGGGGTTAAAACTCTTTATTAGTTATTGCGGTGGGGGTTAGCGGTTGACAGTTAGATAGATATTGCGCATGCATTAGGTGTTAGTTTATTTTTTAAGGCAGTTTCGGGAGTTACGGTGTTCCCATACTCAGCGCAAGGCCTTCTGCGGCTGCCTTTGTGTGGCGAGGTGAAAATGGAGTAGGATTTCTCCATTTTCTCCACGTAAGTCCTTGCGCTAAATATTGGATACCGATTTGCGATGCAGTCCCATGTTAACTCATGGGATTGAAATATATGTGCCGCATTTATATGCAGCGCTGTATATTGGATACCAAAACCACACAAAAAACGGCGATACCGGGTTTTGCGGGCAACGCCGCATATGTAATGGGGCCCTTAGTTTAATGTCTGTATTTAAGTTTCCACTTAAACGCAGAAATACTTAAACTACTGTATACTCTCTCTTTAAAAAACAAACAAAACAAAAAAACAGCCCCATGATCACATGCTTTTTTATTAGCTTTTCACAACAGGGGAGCACTAGTTCATGTGAGCCATATAGATAACATTGTGCTCATGCCTGTGGGTTCTGCACAACTGGCTTAAATGCAAGTCAATAGATAATAAATAAAAAGTCATGTGATCAGGGTAGGGAGCTGTCATCAGAGGCTTAGATATAAGGTAGTCACAGAGATAAAAAGTTTATTAAAGGTACACTGAACCCAAATTTTTTCTATCGTGATTCAGATAGAGCATGCAATTTTAAGCAACTTTCTAATTTACTCCTATTATCAATTTGTATTCAGTCTCTTGCTAACTTTATTTGAAAAGCAAGAATGTAAGTTTAGATGCCGGCCCATTTTTGGTGAACACACTGTGTTGTTCTTGCTGATTGGTGGGTAAATTCATCCACCAATAAACAAGTGCTTTCCATGGTCTGAACCAAAAAAATAGCTTAAATGCCTTCTTTTTCAAATAAAGAAAGCAAGAGAACGAAGAAAAATTGATAATAGGAGTAAATTAGAAAGTTGTTTAATATTGCATGCTCTATCTGAATCACGAAATAAAAAATTTGGGTTCAGTGTCCCTTTAATATAACCATGTTTTCTGTGCAAAACTGGGGAATGGGTAATAAAGGGATTATCTATCTTTTTAAGCAATAAAAACATTTGAGTTGACTGTCCCTTTAATACATGATCATGTGAGTATAGGTTAGTACATTTCATCATTAGTTGTATTTTCAATCATCATAATCTTAAAAAAAAAGAAGAAAAGAAAAATACTGACAGGTCAAAAGTATAAAGAACAGCTTAATAAAATATTTGAAACTGTTTCTCTAAGTTATAAAATAAGTACAAGAAAATACACATACAAATATGTTACATGATCTAGCTAGCTAACTCCACTTGTTGATACTGTTTCTATGGTGATTTCTTTAATTAAATAAAGGATTAAGTAATTGTGCCCAAACTGTATCAATAATCCACATCACATGTCAAGCTGATTTATGCTCCAATGTTTCCCAAATTCTATTATGAATAAATGACAATCTTTATACAGGTATATTTTTATTTTTTGACTTTAGTGGGTTGCAATAAGACCTTTAAGCAAACATAGCTTGTAGCAAAGATTCTTCATGAGTACATCTGCCCTGGCACAGATTATTCCTGCCCTTATGTTATAAGAAGGTTAATTATTTTTTGCTGCACACTGCAATTAACATTAGTGTTTTAAAAATGCATTAGAACAAGTCAGCAGATATAGCATATTCAGCATTTTTTTCAGCTTCAGCAAAGATAGTAAATGTACGCAAATTAAATATGTGTTTGTCTAATTCACATACACAGTGTTTTGCTTTTTGAAGGTCATTGGAAAAATGTCACTATATCTGCCAAGTTTAAATAACTGCCGGATGACCATGTTGTTGACTAAAAAAGGATCCAAAAAAGTATTTCCTTGCTACATGAAGTCATTGAGGCTTAATAAACATAACAAAATAAAACCACAAAGTTGTCACTGAGTTCATTCAAAGCCACACTCAAGCCTTGCAGAATGTGAGCGATGTATATTGATGGGTCAGTCTGCCAATGTGGTGGACACTCGTGTACTAGCACATTGTAGCTATTAGACAAGGATAATCCATGATAACACCAACACAAAGTAAGCTCACTCTATTGAATAGAAAAGTTCTGAATGCTAAAGTTGCAATTTTCTAACGCTGTACAGAGGAAAATTCTACTACTCTGTAGTGTAAATATCTTTTGCTATGACTTTGTTTAAAAAGTGTGAGAAAACAAAATAGTGTTGGCATGGATGTAAGGAGCAATAGAATGTGTGTCGCTGGTGGAATGTCACCTGCATTTTAAAAGTGACATAAAACACAAAATAAATATAAGAGACAATGACATACTGAGAGCAAAGTTTAGCTTGAGGATAAAATAAATAATAAAAGTATATAGCAAATGTTTTTTATTACAACTTATTATAAAAATGAGTGTCCCTTCAACAGTAACCATCCAGAAGTACCAGGAAGTAGCCTCACCAACCAAAAGCAGTTTTCCCCAATACCCAAATAACCAGCAAAATTTCAGGTAAACATTAAAATATACCATCAAAAATAACCTTAACCATTGGCATTCCCCAGAATAGCTAGACCACATAATATAATGTTTTTTAACACTGATTCACCATATCGGCTGTTACTGCAATTTATACTTAAAAAGAACACATTTCCAGCAATACATAATTATCTGAAACAGTGTGAGAAACAATTGAGACATTTTTGGCATAGAAATTAGAGACGATATTTGAACATTTAGGCCTAATTTTCATTGTTGTTGTAAACTGTGTAAACTAGTGGTAAGTAACTTAAAGCATCTCTGAACACTTTAATAGAGAATACTTGTTACTCACTAGTTTACAACTGAAATAGAAACTAGGCCTTAGTTTGGGAGATGTAACTTTTTTATGCTTTTATTTAATTTACAGCTCTCAGACTTATATCGCTATTACTTATATACTTAACCACATAACCTATTTTTGGATTAAGAGCATACATCTCAATAACATTAAACTATTTGGGGCCTATTTATCATATGTCTGTCAGACCTGATCCGACACTGCGGATCAGGTCCGACAGACATCACTGAATGCGGAGAGCAATACGCTCTCCGTATTCAGCATTGCCGCCCCCTGCAGACTCGTCAATCAACCCGATCGTACTCGATCGGGTTGATTTCCGGCGATTCCTTTCCGCCTCATCAGGAATCGCCTGTGTTTCTGGCAAGTCTGAAAACTCGCTAGAAACACGGGCCCACAAGTTCAGTTCGGAGCTTGATAAATGGGGCCCCTTTATGTCAATTTTGAGTGGGGCTTGGAACATAACTCTTTGACCGCCTATTATAAGTTGGTATATTTTATACAAATTATTATGGCAACCCTTGCTTCAGGCATAAAGGATAAAAGAAAGGTCTAATAATAACGTTAAAGGGACAAAAAAAACCAAAATGTTCTTTCATGATTTGGATAGAAAATACAATTTGAAACAATTTTCTTCTATTACATTTCCTTCATTCTCTTGTTATCCTTTGCTGAAGGAACAGCATTGCACTACTAGCAGCTAGCTGAACACATCTAGCTAGCCAATCACCAGAGACAAATGTATGCAGACACCAATCAGCAGATAACTCCCACTAGTGTAGGATATGTGCGTATTCTTTTTCAACAAGGGATTCCAAGAGAACAAAGCACATTTGAAAATAGATGTGAATTTAAAAGTGTCTTAAAATGACATGCTCTATCTGAATCATGCAAGTTTAATTTTGATGTTCCTATCCCTTTAATTTGTCATCAATATGCAGCAATATGCAGAAACATTGAAATTTGGTTATTTCAGTAAGAAAATATACAAACTTTAGCCAACAACAATAATGATCCCACAGTGATTAAATTATACAACAGTAATACATATTACTCTATAAATGTTGCAAAAATAGAAAGTAGATATTATCAATGTTCATGCTTCTGAATGTCACATGTCTTTTACAGACATATCAGCTAGGGTAGCATTCGGCCCTGTTGGCCCATACAAACACACACACACACACATATATATATATATATATATATATATATATATATATATATATATATATATATATATAAAGGTTGATGTGGCGTGGGCGCTGTACACACTTAGAATTATCTATGAAAAGATTTTCGTTGCAGCCTTAACCCACTTATTGGGATATAAATGTTCCCTAATGCAAAATAACCCAATACAGATGCTTATTGTAAATCTGTGGATATTAGTGTACATTTGTACCAGATTGGATCTGATACCATTCCCAATTGTGCCAGTCAACTAACTTTTCTTTCTTTTACACACACACACACACATATATATATATATATATATATATATATATATATATATATATATATAATATATATATAATATATGTATGTGGATCCTCTGGGGCTGCCGTGTTCCTTGTTCAGAAGAGAATTGCCTGGTATTTTGGTGACCTGTATAGGTGGGATCAGACTGATATACTTCAGGATAGATCTTTTCTGTGAAAAGCATATTTGGGCAAAAAAAAGATGCTGCTCATGGGTGGTACTCTGCCATAAAACAAGCTATTAAGCTTTTGTTTGTGCCTGGTCAAGCTCTTCTACTTGTTGCTATAAATATATATATATATATATATATATATATATATATATATATATATATATATATATATATATACACAGTATCTCACAAAAGTGAGTACACCCTCACATTTTTGTAAATATTTTATTATATCTTTTCATATGACAACACTGAAGAAATGACACTTTGCTATAATGTAAAGTAGTGAGTGTACAGCCTGTATAACACTGTAAATTTGCTGTCCCCTCAAAATAACTCAACACACAGCCATTCATTTCTAAACCGTTGGCAACAAAAGTGAGTACACCCCTAAGTGGAAATGTCCAAATTGGGCCCAAAGTTGCAATATTTTGTGTGGCCACCATTATTTTCCAGCACTGCCTTAACCCTCTTGGGCATGGAGTTCACCAGAGCTTCACAGGTTGCCACTGGAGTCCTCTTCCACTCCTCCATGATGACATCACAGAGCTGGTGGATGTTAGAGACCTTGCGCTCCCCCACCTTCTATTTGAGGATGCCCCACAGATGCTCAATAGGGTTTAGGTCCGGAGACATGCTTGGCCAGTCTATCACCTTTACCCACAGCTTCTTTACCAAGGCAGTGGTCGTCTTGGAGGTGTGTTTGGGGTCATTATCATGTTGGAATACTGCCCTGCGGTCCAGTCTCTGAAGGGAGGGGATCATGCTCTGCTTCAGTGTATCACAGTACATGTTGGCATTCATGGTCCCTCAATGAACTGTAGCTCCCCAGTGCCGGCAGCACTCATGCAGGCCCAGACCATGACACTCCCACCACCATGCTTGACTGTAGGCAAGACACACTTGTCTTTGTACTCTTCACCTGGTTGCCGCCACACACGCTTGACACTATCTGAACCAAATAAGTTTATCTTGGTCTCATCGGCCCACGGGACATGGTTCCAGTAATCCATGTCCTTAGTCTGCTTGTCTTCAGCAAACTGTTTGCAGGCTTTCTTGTGCATCATCTTTATAAGAGGCTTCCTTCTGGGACTACAGCCATGCAGACCAATTTGATGCAGGGTACGGCGTATGGTCTGAGCACTTACAGGCTGACCCCCCAACCCTTCAACCTCTGCAGCAATGCTGGCAGCACTCATATGTCTATTTCCCAAAGACAACATCTGGATATGACGCTGAGCATGTGCACTCAACTTCTTTGGTCGACCATGGCGAGGCCTGTTCTTAGTGGAACCTGTCCTGTGAAACCGCTGTATGGTCTTGCCCACCATGCTGCAGCTCAGTTTCAGGGTCTTGGCAATCTTCTTATATCCTAGGCTATCTTTATGTAGAGCAGCAATTCTTTTCTTCAGATATTTAGAGAGTTCTTTGCCACGAGGTGCCATGTTGAACTTTCAGTGACCAATATGAGAGAGTGTGATAGCGATAACACCAAATTTAACATACCTGCTCCCCATTCACACCTGAGAACTTGTAACACTAACGAGTCACATGACACCAGGGAGGGAAAATGGCTAATTGGGCCCAATTTGTACATTTCCACTTAGGGGTGTACTTACTTTTGTTGCCAACGGTTTAGACATTAATGGCTGTGTGTTGAGTTATTTTAAAGGGAACAGCAAATTTACACTGTTATACAGGCTGTACACTCACTACTTTACATTGTAGCAAATTATAATTTCTTCAATGTTGTCACATGAAAAGATATAATAAAATATTTACAAAACTGTGAGGGGTGTACTCACTTCTGTATGTATGCCACCTTTTTCTTTCCACAATGAATGTATATATATATATATATATATATATATATAAAACAACTCATTGTGTAGTTCATTAACAAATCTAGACAGGCCCAGAGACTTGTTTTCCCACAGAAAACCTCCGAATTACATTGTTTCCAATGCAGCAAAGGATTCTGGGTAAGATATGCAAATTAAGTACACAATGACACACTTTTTTATTTCAGTCTGCTTTTCAGCAGGTTCCCTTTACGCCAAAGTATCACTGTTCACACAGCTTATAAACTTAGAATCAACTAAACTGGAATCAACTTCAGTGATTCTAACCTTCTCCCAGCTGATGAGTGGCAAAAACCACGAAACAGTCTATCCTGGGATGGTTATGAATCACTGCAATAACCCTAGCTAAGTTTATAAGCTGTGTGAACAGCGATACTTTGGCGTAAAGGGAACCTGCTGAAAAGCAGACTGAAGTAAAAAGGTGTGTCATTGTGTACTTAATTTGCATATCTTACCCAGAATCCTTTGCTGCATTGGAAACAATGTAATTCAGAGGTTTTCTGTGGGAAAACAAGCCTCTGGGCCTGTCTAGATTTGTTAATGAACTACACAATGAGTTATTTTTTCTATATTTTGTGCGTAGTGGAGGATTTTAAACTCGCCTTTTATTTCCCCCTAATTTAAAATGTTGTTGTATTCTGCCTGGAATCAACTTCACTTAGCAGTGATTCTAACCTTCTCCCAGCTGATGAGTGGCAAAAACCATGAAACAGTCTGTCCTGGGATGGTTATGAATCACTGCACTAACCCTAGCTAAGTTTATAAGCTGTGTGAACAGCGATACTTTGGCGTAAAGGGAACCTGCTGAAAAGCAGACTGAAGTAAAAAGGTGTGTCATTGTGTACTTAATTTGCATATCTTACCGAGAATCCTTTGCTGCATTGGAAACAATGTAATTCAGAGGTTTTCTGTAGGAAAACAAGCCTCTGGGTCTGTCTAGATTTGTTAATGAACTACACAATTAGTTATTTTTTCTATATTTTGTGCGTAGTGGAGGATTTTAAACTTGCCTTTTATCTCTCCCTAATTTAAAATGTTGGTATATATATGTATATATATATACACACACACACAGACATTCACTGAGAACGACATAACAGGCTGTACCCCAGAGCCCAGTGGTTTCTAGATAAATCTCCAATCACTTTGATATTTAACCTACAACTCTCTCTTTCAAATAGTTTATTGGAATATGTTTACTAACTTGTATTTTTATGTTTGGGTGATAAATAGTTCCCTAGTCTCATCTGATACATACAGTGCAATGTAAAAATAACTATGACATGGTTGTGCCAGAAAAGCTGATCTTATAATTTCTGATTGCTGAGTGAGGATGTGATCAAGCTGACAGCTTATTCAGCCAAGTAAATTGAAGTGTAATCAGAAACCTTTAGCCCTGGCTAAACCTGTCATTTATTGGGATCTACTGACCTAACAAGGAAGACTATGCAGATTAAACATGTGTTCACACAGGAAGCTTCAGTGTCATTTAGCCGGCACCAAATTGTCATTTATTTTGTGATGTGGCTGCTAAGCAGTGAGCTGTTGAATATAGAGCTCTGCACACAAGATATTTTGAGCATCAGGCAATACAGCTCTCATAACATCATCCTAAGGACCTATGTGCACTACATATTTACTGTTTAACCTAAGTATGTCTTCTTGGTATAGAGTTTTAGTTTACTGCTTATTAGTTTTAAAAAAATCCCATAAAATCACTACTTACTTGTAGCATTTTTAAAAAGGCTATGTAGAAATATATTACAATTAAAATAATACAAATAAAGAACTTTTGTCAGAGCTGTCAGCCAATCAGCATCAATATATGTTCACTGCTCAAGTTAAAGGGAAACTGAACCCAAATTTTTTCATTTATTATTCAGATAGAGCATGCAATTTTAAGAAACTTTCTAATTTACTCCTATTATCAAATTTTCTTCATTCTCTTTGTCTCTTTATTTGAAATGCAAGAATGTAAGTTTAGATGCCGGCCCATTTTTGGTGAACAACTTGGGTACAGCTGTATGACTTGTATCTTTCAACAAATAATCAGAAAATTAGCTTTGTAAGTTGTAACTGACAGCCAATGACAACATATTTGGTTTCCAGTGCATCTATAAGCATCCAAACATGTATTTGTGGTAGTTTCATCATTCAAGAAAATTTATAAAAAAACAAGTTCCCTCATAAATCTCAAGCACAACTCCTCATATAAATATTAAATTATAGTAAAGAAAAAACGAACAAAAACTTTGCAATGTACTTTCATTATTTATGTCTCATAATTTTATTGTAATTTAACTTTGAAAATTGTATTTTCCCCCCTAAATTGTATATTCCAGACTTCAGAAGCCTAACCCTGTTACATGTTACAGCCCAACCATGTTCAGTAACTTATACATTTTGCCCTTATTTTTACTAATGAAATCGCACTTTAGACAATTTTTGTTTCTATACAGATTTTTTGCAATGTTGTTCTTAAAGGGGACAGTAAACCCAAATTTTTTCTTTCGCGATTCTGAGAGCATGCAATTTTAAGCAACTTTCTAATTTACTCATATTATCAAATGTTCTTCATTCTGTTAGATGCCGGCCTATTTTTGGTGAACAACCTGGGTTGTTCTTGCTGATTGGTGGATAAATTCACCCACCAATAAACAAGTGCTGTGCAGAGTCTGAACCAAAAATTGCCTGGCTCCTTAGCTTAGATACCTTCTTTTTCAAATAAAGATAGCAAGAGAACGAAGAAAATGTGATAATAGGAGTAAATTAGAAAGTTGCTTAAAACTGCATGCTCTATCTGAATCACAAAAGAAAACATTTGGGTTCAGTGTCCCTTTAACCCCCTTAATGACCACAGCACTTTTAAATTTTTTGTCCGTTTGGGACCAAGGCTATTTTTACATTTCTGCAGTGTTTGTGTTTAGCTGTAATTTTCCTCTTACTCATTTACTGTACCCACACATATTATATACCGTTTTTCTCACCATTAAATGGACTTTCTAAAAATACCATTATTTTCATCATATCTTATAATTTACTATAAAAAAATTATAAAATATGAGGAAAAAATGGAAAAAAACACACTTTTTCTAACTTTGACCCCCAAAATCTGTTACACATCTACAACCACCAAAAAACACCCATGCTAAATAGTTTCTAAATTTTGTCCTGAGTTTAGAAATACCCAATGTTTACATCTTCTTTGCTTTTTTTGTAAGTTATAGGGCCATAAATACAAATAGCACTTTGCTATTTCCAAACCATTATTTTTCAAAATTAGCGCTAGTTACATTAGAACACTAATATCTTTCAGGAATCTCTGAATATCCATTGACATGTATATATTTTTTTTTAGTAGACATCCCAAAGTATTGATCTAGGCCCATTTTGGTATATTTTATGCCACTATTTCACCGCCAAATGCGATTAAATACAAAAAATTGTTCACTTTTTCACTAATTTTTTCACAAACTTTTGGTTTCTCACTGAAATTATTTATAAACAGCTTGTGCAATTATGGCTTAAATTATTGCAAATTATTCTCTGGGATCCCCTTTGTTCAGAAATAGCAGACATATATCGCTTTGGCATTGCTTTTTGGTAATTAGAAGGCTGCTAAATGCCACTGCGCACTACACGTGTATTATGCCCAGCAGTGAAGGGGTTAATTAGGGAGCATGTAGGGAGCTTTTAGGGGTAATTTTAGCTTTAGTGTAGTGTAGTAGACAACCCAAAGTATTGATCTAGGCCAATTTTGGTATATTTCATGCCACCATTTCACCGCCAAATGCGATCAAATTAAAAAAAACGTTAAATTTGAACAATTTTAGGTTTCTCACTGAAATCATTTACAAACAGCTTGTGCAATTATGGCACAAATGGTTGTAAATGCTTCTCTGGGATCCCCTTTATTCAGAAATAGCAGACATATATGGCTTTGGCGTTGCTTTGTGGTAATAAGAAGGCCGGCAAATGCCGCTGCGCATCACACGTGCATTATGGCTAGCAGTGATGGGGTTAATTATGTAGCTTATAGGGAGCTTGCAGGGTTAATTTTAGCTTTAGTGTAGAGCTCAGCCTCCCACCTAAAACATCAGACCCCCTGATCCCTCCCAAACAGCTCTCTTCCCTCCCACACCCCACAATTATCCCCGCCATCTTAAGTACTGGCAGAAACTCTGCCAGTACTAAAATAAAAGCTATATTTGGGCTTTTTTTTGGCATATTTACATATGCTGCTGTGTAGGATCCCCCCTTAGCCCCCAACCTCACTGATCCCCCACCAAACAGCTTTCTAACCCTCCCCCTCTGCCTTAATGGGCGCCATCTTGGGTACTGGCAGCTGTCTGCCAGTACCCAGTTTAGTAACAAAGTATGTTTTTTGTTTTTTTTATTGCCCTTTTCTGTAGTGTAGCTCCCCCCCCCCAAGACCAACCCCCACCCCTTCAGGAACCCTTAGATGATCATTTATTTTTTTAAATATTTTTTTTTTTTTAAACGTTTCTTAACTTTTTTTTCTGCAGTGTAGCGGTTCCCTCCCGCTCCCACCCCGTGCACGCGCCCGCCCGCCGCCCCCTGTGCACGCGTGCGCTCCCGTGTGCACCCCCGTCTGTCCCGCCCCCGATCCCGCCCCCCCTCCACTCCACTCGGCACATCGATGGCCGCCCACCCGCCTCCCAGACTTGCTCCCAACCACCAACGATACCGGCCACCGATGTCCGGTGCAGAGAGGGCCACAGAGTGGCTCTCTCTGCATCGGATGGCCAAGGGGGGTTATTGCAGGATGCCTCGATATCGAGGCATCACTGCAATAACCGGAAAGCAGCTGGAAGCGAGCAGGATCGCTTCCAGCTGCTTTCCAGACCAAGGACGTACGCCACACGTCCTCGGTCATTAACTGTATTTTTTTTGAGGACGTGTGGCGTACGTCCTTGGTCGTTAAGGGGTTAACCCTTTGAGTGCTAATGACGGCTCTGAGCCATCACAGAGTTTCTCACTCTGGTGCTAATGACGGCTCAGAGCCGTCATGAGCACTCTCCCACCTTGAGGGAGATCTGGGGGCTCCTAACTGCTCCTACCCCGGCAATCGTGCCTGTAGAGGGACAGGCATCACCGGGGATTTACATGATGCACAGTGACGTCACACGCAATGAAGTGATGGTGTCGCCACGCAACTTTATTTATACTTAACAAATAATGTTAAGTATAGGAGGAGGGGGCATGCTGCTTAGAATCCTGTATCTCAGGCATCTAAGCATCTACAGGCCCCCAAGACACACTGTTGGAAAGGTAATCGCCTCACCTTTCCAACAGTGCAAGTCTTGGGGGTCTGTTAAAATTAAAAAAAGTTAAAAAAAAATAATCAAAAATTAAAAAAAAACTTGGCAAATATTAGCACCCAGGTGGGAAAGTGCTTAGCACTCAGAGGGTTAAAAACTGATATATGATAGATATATAAAAAATGAATGCACAGTCTGCCATTGATGGCTACAGAGCTGCAACCTTATAGCTATTAATGATGGCTTTGTTGAAATAAAACTAATTCAGCCAATTCATTTTAAAACCTAAAACACAACCTAATAGAGGGACATTCGTTATTTAGATAGAGCATGCAATTTTAAGCAACTTTCTAATTTACTCCTATTTTCAATTTTTCTTTAATCTCTTGGTATCTTTAGTTGAAAAAGCAGGAATGTAAGCTTACAAGCCGGCCCATCTTTGGTTTAGCACCTGATTGGTAGCTAAATGCAGCCACCAATCAGCAAGTGCTATCCAGGGTCTGAACCAAAAATGATCCTTTGTTCTGTCGAGAACTGCTATTCATCGAAAACTGCAATCTGACGACACTTCCTGTGATTCCATACATCTGATTGGTCCGTGTCCAGTTAGTGACAGGATTCACAACCAATCAGATGGGCACTGTAATAGCCTATCTTCACTATCTATTTTGCCTCCACCTGGGGGGTTCAAGGGATTTACTTGGAGTGTATGCCAGAGGATCGGCGGTGCACGCCCCAGACAGGGGCAAAACAGATATTAAAATAGAAGACTCACCGGAATTGACGTCAGATTGTTTTCGATGAATTGCAGTTCTCGACAGAACACTGGCTCCTACGTTTTTTATTCCTGCTTTTTCAAATAAAGATACCAAGAGAATGAAGAAAAATTGATAATAGAAATGAATTAGAAATTGCATGCTCTAGATGCTCTGGTTCTGGAGGAGGAGCTAATTACAGGTAGTGGAGTGCTTGCTCAGAGAACTCCTATCCAAAGGCTATTGGCAGGGTTTTTATTCCCACCCTATCCCTGGACCTGGGGTAGCTATCTGGACAGCTTGATACAATGCTACTGGAACTGCATCAGTGGAAATTCACCCCGCTGCGCTGGCAAGACACCAGCTTGAAGGACCTGTACTTTGCTTGTTTTTTTTACAATATCTGGCGGTATTAAACAATAATGGTACCTAATTTATCTCCCTCCTCTCCCACCGGTGCTGCGCGGGAGGAGGGTAGGAACATTTGCTATATTGGTGCTGTGTCCAGAGAACTGTTAATACACTTGCTCATTATCCTAAAATGAAAAAGTAGTAAGATCCTTCTTAAACCCTGAGGGTTATTTACTCGATCCTCACCAAGCCCTTCACAAGAGTACACTACCCTCAGAGCGCCAGCTCTCTAAGAGGCTGGGTGGCAGAGGAGCACACTGAAGAGACCGCCGTGTATCCTAGGAGAGCGTCGCACTGGGACCCTTGCGAAGGTATTACTGCTTCCTCCTTTATCTGTGCTGGGCTGCACATTGAAGCCGTCTGTTGGAGCTCTCACCTGCTGAATCTTTAAGTCCGGAGGTCATCGCATCAGGTGGCGATCCAGCTAATGGAGCTAGACTGGTGCTGGCACTTGAGAATCTCTCCGTCTCCCCTCCCCTTTGGCTGTATGAACTGTGGGCTATAGAAGGAGTCACGGCAGGTTTGCACCTGAATTGTTCCCTTTGTTCCGGCAAACAGAAATCCACTGGTATTAAACAACAGCAGCCTGGCTCTTCACGAATCATAGGGAACTTTCTTATGCACAACGGAAGCAGGCTGTGTGCTGGTCGTTACTTATAACAGAAGGTACTGTAACGTTTTGTTACTCCTTTGTTTCTGTTATTGCTACCAAATCAATATCTACAGGACCCAGCCCCATACAGCTGAACTTTCTTAAAGTGAATGTAAATTTTGATGCTAAAGTGCCTGGTTTTTCAAACTTTGATTAAAAACCGGGGCACTTTAATTCATCAAAATTTACATTTCACTCCTGTTGTGAAAAAAAAACTTACCTTTTAATCTTCACAGCAGCTCCAGCTTCCTCCTCCCGTTTCAAAGCCTCTTCCTGGGTCAAAAATGAGGCATCCGGCTTCCTCCAATCACAGCATTGAATCAGACACTGATTCCCCGGGGGGGGGGGGGGAAGCTGTGATTGAAGGATGACCTATCAATCATTTCTGACATCAGAAATGGCTTGTGAGACCGGAGGAAGCTGGAGCTGCTGTGAAGTTTAAAAGGTAAGTATTTTTTTCACAACAGGAGTGAAATGCAAATTTTGATGAATTAAAGTGCCCCTGTTTTTAATCAAAGTTTTAATAACCGGGCACTTTAGCATCAAAATGTACATTCACTTTAAGCTACAGGAACTGCCCATCCCTAAAATTGCAAACTGACCCATTAAGAAGGGGAAGAGAGGGAAAGTAAAGGGGGGGGGGGGGGAATAGGGCCACAAAAATAGATTGACTGTAAAGGAAAAGTAACTTGTTTGTTTCTCCTTTTCTTTTTTCTTTTTTTTTTGCAAGTTACACTCTTAGCTTTGTGTATACTCAGTAAACACTGCTGAGAAGCTGCAACATAATATCACTAATTGGCTGCAATTGTTAAAAATCTGTATTCATTGGTATGCATTGTAGCTTTTAACTGTTGTTTGCTTTTGTCATTTAAACTAAAACTGGGTTTTGCTCTATCTTTAGACTAGAAATATATATACTGTGTCATATTAAGTGTCCTATATACTTAGGACTAGATCTCTCAATTATCTTAGAGATACAAGCTGCAGTAGAATACTCTATCTTTTTAAATTGATTATTCAGTAGATATAGGCATAGGCTAACCTAGTCTACAGGCGAAATATCTAAGTATTGTTAGAGTGTCTGTCTTATTTTTGGTGCAAGAACCTAGTGATTTAACACACTCAAAAGTCTGTGCTATACATGGTTAAAATGGTTTGATTGTATTTCCGACCAGTTACAGGCGTGAAATTATCTTTAGGATTTTGCCTCACTTAATTAGTACAGATGGCCCTCGTTTTACAACGCTTCAATTTACACTGTTTCAGAATAACAACCTTTTTTTCCAGTCATGTGACTGCTATTGAAAATCATTGAGAAGCAGTGCATTTATTAAAATAGCCAGTAGGTGGAGCTGTCCGCTTGTGTTGCAGCAAAGCGAAGCAAGTTTAAATTAATCAGTTTAACCAGACCTGAGCTATCGAGCAGATTTCAAAGGAAAAATATCTTCCTGTCTATAAATCAGTCCAGATTGGAATGCATAGAAATAACTGTTTGCAGAAAAATGCAAGTAAAGTCTGTGTTGTGTGGTTATTTTATTAGGTTTATAATGCTGTTTAGCAAATGTTTTTGTTCATTTAACTTAGTTTAATTATATATTCTGTGTTGTGTGATTATTTTATTAGGTTTATAATGCTGTTTAGCATTTAAAGTCTTCATTTCAAAGCTTTAAACATAATGTATAGGTGTTACCCCCCCCCCCCCCCACACACACACACATTTTCTTCACTTATCACTTCCAACACTTAATAGAAATAAATTAGAAAGTTGATTAAAATTGCATGCTCTAGATGCTCTGGTTCTGGAGGAGGAGCTAATTACAGGTAGTGGAGTGCTTGCTCAGAGAACTCCTATCCAAAGGCTATTGGCAGGGTTTTTATTCCCACCCTATCCCTGGACCTGGGGTAGCTATCTGGACAGCTTGATACAATGCTACTGGAACTGCATCAGTGGAAATTCACCCCGCTGCGCTGGCAAGACACCAGCTTGAAGGACCTGTACTTTGCTTGTTTTTTTACAATATCTGGCGGTATTAAACAATAATGGTACCTAATTTATCTCCCTCCTCTCCCACCGGTGCTGCGTGGGAGGAGGGTAGGAACATTTGCTATATTGGTGCTGTGTCCAGAGAACTGTTAATACACTTGCTCATTATCCTAAAATGAAAAAGTAGTAAGATCCTTCTTAAACCCTGAGGGTTATTTACTCGATCCTCACCAAGCCCTTCACAAAAGTACACTACCCGCAGAGCGCCAGCTCTCTAAGAGGCTGGGTGGCAGAGGAGCACACTGAAGAGACCGCCGTGTATCCTAGGAGAGCGTCGCACTGGGATCCTTGCGAAGGTATTACTGCTTCCTGCTTTATCTGTGCTGGGCTGCACATTGAAGCCGTCTGTTGGAGCTCTCACCTGCTGAATCTTTAAGTCCGGAGGTCATCGCATCAGGTGGCGATCCAGCTAATGGAGCTAGACTGGTGCTGGCACTTGAGAATCTTTCCGTCTCCCCTCCCCTTTGGCTGTATGAACTGTGGGCTATAGAAGGAGTCACGGCAGGTTTGCACCTGAATTGTTCCCTTTGTTCCAGCAAACAGAAATCCACTGGTATTAAACAACAGCAGCCTGGCTCTTCACGAATCATAGGGAACTTTCTTATGCACAACGGAAGCAGGCTGTGTGCTGGTCGTTACTTTTAACAGAAGGTACTGTGACGTTTTGTTACTCCTTTGTTTCTGTTATTGCTACCAAATCAATATCTACAGGACCCAGCCCCATACAGCTGAACTTTCTTAAAGTGAATGTAAATTTTGATGCTAAAGTGCCTGGTTTTTCAAACTTTGATTAAAAACCGGGGCACTTTAATTCATCAAAATTTACATTTCACTCCTGTTGTGAAAAAAAAACTTACCTTTTAATCTTCACAGCAGCTCCAGCTTCCTCCTCCCGTTTCAAAGCCTCTTCCTGGGTCAAAAATGAGGCATCCGGCTTCCTCCAATCACAGCATTGAATCAGACACTGATTCCCCCGGGGGGGGGAAGCTGTGATTGAAGGATGACCTATCAATCATTTCTGACATCAGAAATGGCTTGTGAGACCGGAGGAAGCTGGAGCTGCTGTGAAGTTTAAAAGGTAAGTATTTTTTTCACAACAGGAGTGAAATGTAAATTTTGATGAATTAAAGTGCCCCTGTTTTTAATCAAAGTTTTAATAACCGGGCACTTTAGCATCAAAATGTACATTCACTTTAAGCTACAGGAACTGCCCATCCCTAAAATTGCAAACTGACCCATTAAGAAGGGGAAGAGAGGGAAAGTAAAGGGGGGAAAATAGGGCCACAAAAATAGATTGACTGTAAAGGAAAAGTAACTTGTTTGTTTCTCCTTTTCTTTTTTCTTTTTTTTTTTGCAAGTTACACTCTTAGCTTTGTGTATACTCAGTAAATACTGCTGAGAAGCTGCAACATAATATCACTAATTGGCTGCAATTGTTAAAAATCTGTATTCATTGGTATGCATTGTAGCTTTTAACTGTTTGCTTTTGTCATTTAAACTAAAACTGGGTTTTGCTCTATCTTTAGACTAGAAATATATATACTGTGTCATATTAAGTGTCCTATATACTTAGGACTAGATCTCGCAATTATCTTAGAGATACAAGCTGTAGTAGAATACTCAATCTTTTTTTAATTGATTATTCAGTAGATATAGGCATAGGCTAACCTAGTCTACAGGCAAAATATCTAAGTATTGTTAGAGTGTCTGTCTTATTTTTGGTGCAAGAACCTAGTGATTTAACACACTCAAAAGTCTGTGCTATACATGGTTAAA
Source organism: Bombina bombina (assembly GCF_027579735.1). Taxonomy (NCBI): domain Eukaryota; kingdom Metazoa; phylum Chordata; class Amphibia; order Anura; family Bombinatoridae; genus Bombina; species Bombina bombina. Next base: position 369,145,157 of record NC_069503.1, on the reverse strand, counting down.
ATGGTTTGATTGTATTTCCGACCAGTTACAGGCGTGAAATTATCTTTAGGATTTTGCCTAACTTAATTAGTACAGGTGGCCCTCGTTTTACAACGGTTCAATTTACACCGTTTCAGAATAACAACCTTTTTTTCCAGTCATGTGACTGCTATTGAAAATCATTGAGAAGCAGTGCATTTATTAAAATAGCCAGTAGGTGGAGCTGTCCGCTTGTGTTGCAGCAAAGCGAAGCAAGTTTAAATTAATCAGTTTAACCAGACCTGAGCTATCGAGCAGATTTCAAAGGAAAAATATCTTCCTGTCAATAAATCAGTCCAGATTGGAATGCATAGAAATAACTGTTTGCAGAAAAATGCAAGTAAAGTCTGTGTTGTGTGGTTATTTTATTAGGTTTATAATGCTGTTTAGCAAATGTTTTTGTTCATTTAACTTAGTTTAATTATATATTCTGTGTTGTGTGATTATTTTATTAGGTTTATAATGCTGTTTAGCATTTAAAGTCTTCATTTCAAAGCTTTAAAAATAATGTATAGGTGTTACCCCCCCCCCCACACACACACACACATTTTCTTCACTTATCACTTCCAACACTTATGCTCACAGCATTTTTTTTTTCCCTTTCGGGAGGCTTCCTATCACTTCCCTCAATCTTCACTTTTTTTATCTCACCAAGGAGGATTCTCTACTGAACAAAATTGAATTTTCTTTCCCCGCCCCCCCAAGTAAGTGCACAGTATATGGAGAAATTTCTTCACACCCCCACTAGGACTCCCTCTCCAGCTATGGCGGCCAGGCACAGGGATAGAAAAAGCAAAGGCAATCTTGATATCTCTGCAGATATAGATCCAGCCCCTTTAAATTTAGCATCCGCAAGTGAAACAGTAAACATTCAAAATTTGGTTGCTAATATTTCTGATGCTTTGTCTTCACAAATATCTGCAAAATGCAGGCTAGAATAGAGGACATAGAAAACCGGTCTAGAAGAAATAATATCAGAATTATCGGAGTCCCAAAGGGAAAACAATATGAAAATGTAAGCACCTTTATCTCAGAGACGCTTGTTCAAGTTCTTAAAATTCCCCCTACATATCAACAAATAATAGTTGAAAGAGTGCACAGAATAGGGGAATCTCGGATAGATAATAAGGGAAATAGTAGACCTAGACCTGTGATAGCAAAACTTTTAAATTACCAAGACAAGGTGACTTTACTTCAACACTTTCGTTAACATCAACCTATCAATGTCAGAGGTGCTAAAATACTCCTATTTCAGGACTTCTCAGCCGAAACAGCTGCAAAGAGAAGGGAATTGGCCCCAGTTTGCACCAAATTCATACAACAGGGCTTTCGTGCCACTATAATTTATCCCTCAAAGTTGAAGATTTTTGTTAAAGAAGGAACTCACTTTTTTGATAAAGCCCATGAAGCTGAAAAATTTCTAAGTGAGCTAGATTCTTTATCTTGATGGCTGATTGAGCTAGCTAAATGTTACGTTATGTTTTGTACCAATATAGTACAGGTCCCGAATAGGGATATATATATTTTTTCTTACATTCCCCCCCCCCCCTTTCCTCCATACTGATAGGGAAAAGGATTAATTTAGAAATTCTGCACTCTAAGGTGGACCCAGAGGGGAGATTTGTTATGTTGAAAGTAAAAATTGCTAAAGAAATTTACACGCTTTGTAATCTCTAACGGCTAGATTTAGAGTTTTGTCGGTAACGACCCGCGTAGCTAACGCTGGCTTTTTTCTGGCCGCACCTTTAAAATAACTCTGGTATTGAGAGTCCACAGAATGGCTGCGTTAGGCTCCAAAAAAGGAGCGTAGAGCATATTTAACGCATTTTCAACTCTCGATACCAGAGTTGCTTACGGACGCGGCCAGCCTCAAAAACGTGCTCGTGCACGATTCCCCCATAGGAAACAATGGGGCTGTTTGAGCTGAAAAAAAACCTAACACCTGCAAAAAAGCCGAGTTCAGCTCCTAACGCAGCCCCATTGTATGCTATGGGGAAACAATTCCTACGTCTGCACCTAACACTCTAACATGTACCCCGAGTCTAAACACCCCTAACCTTACACTTATTAACCCCTAATCTGCTGCCCCCGCTATCGCTGACCCCTGCATATTATTATTAACCCCTAATCTGCCGCTCCGTAAACCGCCGCTACTTACATTATCGATATGTACCCCTAATCTGCTGTCCTTAACACCGCCGACCCCTATATTATATTTATTAACCCCTAATCTGCCCCCCACAACGTCGCCTCTACCTGCCTACACTTATTAACCCCTAATCTGCCGAGCGAACCGCACCGCTATTATAATAAAGTTATTAACCCCTAATCCGCCTCACTCCCACCTCAATAACCCTATAATAAATAGTATTAACCCCTAATCTGCCCTCCCTAACATCGCCGACACCTAACTTCAAACATTAACCCCTAATCTGCCGACTGGAGCTCACCGCTATTCTAATAAATTTATTAACCCCTAAAGCTAAGTCTAACCCTAACACCCCCCTAAGTTAGATATAATTTAAATCTAACAAAATTAATTAACTCTTATTAAATAAATTATTCCTATTTAAAGCTAAATACTTACCTGTAAAATAAATCCTAATATAGCTACAATATAAATTATAATTATATTATAGCTATTTTAGGATTTATATTTATTTTACAGGTAACTTTGTATTTATTTTAACCAGGTACAATAGCTAAAATAGTTAAAATAATTACAAAATTACCTGTAAAATAAATCCTAACCTAAGTTACAATTAAACCTAACACTACACTATCAATAAATTAATTAAATAAAATACCTACAATTACCTACAATTAAACCTAACACTACACTATCAATACATTAATTAAATACAATATCTACAAATAAATACAATGAAATAAACTAACTAAAGTACAAAAAATAAAAAAGAACTAAGTTACAAAAAATAAAAAAATATTTACAAACATCAGAAAAATATTACAACAATTTTAAACTAATTACACCAATTCTAAGCCCCCTAATAAAATAACAAAGACCCCCAAAATAAAAAAATGCCCTACCCTATTCTAAATTACTAAAGTTCAAAGCTCTTTTACCTTACCAGCCCTGAACAGGGCCCTTTGCGGGGCATGCCCCAAAGAATTCAGCTCTTTTGCCTGTAAAAAAAACACATACAATACCCCCCCCCAACATTACAACCCACCACCCACATACCCCTAATCTAACCCAAATCTACCTTAAATAAACCTAACACTAAGCCCCTGAAGATCTTCCTACCTTATCTTCACCATACCAGGTTCACCGATCGATCCAGAAGAGCTCCTCCGATGTCCTGATCCAAGCCCAAGCAGGGGGCTGAAGATGTCCAGGATCCGGCTGAAGTCTTCATCCAAGCGGGAGCTGAAGAGGTCCATGATCCGGCTGAAGTCATCATCCAAGCGGGAGCTGAAGAGGTCCATGATCCGGCTGAAGTCATCATCCAAGCGGGAGCTGAAGAGGTCCATGATCCAGCTGAAGTCTTCTATCAACGGCATCTTCAATCTTCTTTCTTCCGGATCCATCTTGTAGACCTCCGACGCGGAACATCCTGCTGGCCCGACGGACTAACGACGAATGAAGGCTCCTTTAAGGGACGTCATCCAAGATGGCGTCCCTTGAATTCCGATTGGCTGATAGGATTCTATCAGCCAATCGGAATTAAGGTAGGAAAATTCTGATTGGCTGATGGAATCAGCCAATCAGAATCAAGTTCAATCCAATTGGCTGATCCGATCAGCCAATAGAATGCGAGCTCAATCTGATTGGCTGATCGGATCGGCCAATCGGATTGAACTTGATTCTGATATATTAAAGAAGCAGTGTATACTGGAACAAAAAGACACTAATATAGATAATGAAATGCATATTAGACAACTTTTTAACAAATGGTCTGTATTTATTAAAACATTTCCGGCTACGGAAATAGACTATATGATTTTCCCATTTAGGAATTCTGAATTAGTTTTACTGGATATTTGGTAATATAGCAGGACATACCGGAAGAAGTTGATCTACTTTTTCCTCGCCTATGGTCTTACAACTGAGTCACCCCCCATTTTTTTTACATTTTTTTTCTCGTTTTCTCCTTTTTTCTTCCCTTTTTTTTGCGTGAGTGTTAGAAAATGGTATCCACTCGGGGTCAAAGTAGACATTATGGTGACCATCTGGATAAAATAGTATGAACAATCTTGGTTTTTGTTTTTCATTCATTGGTCTTTAATGGGGATAATAGCTCACGGCTGATTTTTAGTCATGTAATATATGCTTAAAAACTTTTGAGTTACATTTGTATCGTTGTTTTATAAAAACTAACAACATGTAATTTATCCCCAAATATGTAAATAATGTGATAATACCTTATTTTTTTCTTTTTTCTGTTCCCCCGAATTAGATTTCCAATAAAAAAAAATAAAAAAATAAAAAGATTGCATGCTCTATCTGAAAGAAAGTGAAATAAAAAAAATAAAAAAATTGGGTTCAGTATCCCTTTAATAGCCAGCATAAAATTAGGGATTATTTTGCATTCCACAGTGAAACAGCAGGCATTATATGTATTCAAGTATTTGAAGGTTCTTCCTCAGAAACTGGCTCACCCTCAGGATCTGAGTTCCGGAAACAGTACCAAGGTCACATGTTGATATCCTTGATAGATTTAGGACCCTCCCTGGTAATAAGATATACCAACTATAAATCAACCAGCTGATTGAGATTTAAAGCCTACATATATGGGGAAATGGACTCAGTACTCAGTTACCTACATCTACAGAGGCTATTTTTAGCAGGACACCCCAATCTTATTTTTCAGCTACCATGGCCAAGTTTTTGTTTTCTCTTGCAAACAGATTCTAAAATTGTATCATATTTCCAATGACGCCGTATGTATGGATGAAGAGGATGTACGTTTTAGAAGGTCACATATTGCAAACACTCTGGAGGTAATTTTCTGCCAGTAGCCCCTCATCTACCAAAAGATCAAAGAGTGATCTACAGAAACATTTTCTCCCATGTAACATTCAATGCACAGGTGATGCTAAGCAACATATTTTATACATGTTTTGTATTTACAGACAGCATCAGTAATGCATTTATTCTATGTAATTCTTCTGTTAAGTATATATTTTTGAAAGTGCACACATAGCACAGAAATGACTTGTGGGTAAGTATATGTTTATATATTTTGTTTATCTTAGCTCAGGTTTAACAACAATATGTGATTTTGGATACCCAGTAAAAAATATGTGTCTCCCGTACACGAAGGTCCTAAGTTAGCATATCAGTTTCATTTGAGCCTAGATTACAAGTGGAGCTAAAAAATATTAGTGCTATTGAGCGCTAATACTCTTTAAGTTAAATCAACAGCACTCTTTTCTTATTCTTGCACTCACATGAAAACTTTTTCACTTGAGCAAAAGCCACATGCGCTCTAACATCTGAAAGTCAGACAACACGGTCATGCTAAGTCCCTCTCCCCATAGTCTTCTATGGGGTGTGCCACAAAACTATGCTCTGGTTTTTGCTTTCGCGATAACCTGAAGGTGCGCTAATCCAAGTGTGCGTAAGCCAAAGGTGTATTAAGAAATACTTGAAATAGCAGAACAAAATGTTATTTTTATTTTAAATATATATCTGTATTTCCATATATGTATCTATATTTACATATGTATATTTAAAATATGTATGTATATAGCTATACATCTATATGGATATATATATATACAGTATTTATAAATATATATATATATATATATATATATATATATACATAAAATAACATTTTCTTCTAAGTGAAGAACAATGCTATTTCAAGTAGGTGCTGTGGCACCAGGGTCCAAGTGTTGGGTGGCCCATAGCAGCTAATCTAGACATAGGCATGTGCAGAATGTGTACCATCGAGGTGAGCCTTTTATCAGTGCAGTCTGACAGTCTATCTATCTATCTATCTATCTATCTATCTATCTATTTATCTATCTATTTATCTAACATCAAAATCATTATACAAAGGAGCATGCAGGTTATTACTATTGCTTACTAATGAGTTACCTTTGGGATTCCCAAAAAATGTTTAGCACCAAGGGCCTCCGTTAAGCGCAGTCATCCGTGTTAGGGCAGGGGTATGTCTGCAGTGTTGGCGAAGGGGCATTTCTGCAGTAGCAGAGCATGTATAGGGTACATGAATGGGGCAAGATTTAATATAAGGGTAGAAATGAAGGTGTTAATAAGGGGAGAGGGAGCTGTATGTGTGTACAAGTCTTCCAGTTTGCTGTGCTCATAATAAAGTTTTTATTTAATGGACTAAGATTTTTTTACGTATAATTAACCTATTTGTTAATTGGTCTTTTATAATTGAGGTGGTACCTTGCAAGAGATGTTAGATACCAGGCTATTGAGTGTTAGCTACCTGTGGAGCTGCAAAACAGCCCAGACTTGGATAGAATCATCTGTGGTACTCAGCTTCCTTGAATGTATTCATTGGGGCATATTTATCAAGCCGTCAACCTGAAATATGCTGGAATTCCGCAACGTAATTGTGGCGAGCTTGATTCGACCTAGTTATCAAAGCCTACAGACCGGCAAAATTTGAAGTCTGTGACGTAACATATGATCCGCCGGTCTCAATCCGACACAGATCAATGCTTACGTCATTACAGATGTTCCGAATACACATTCGGCACTATTTGACACTTTTTAAATAATTTGAGTAGGGTTAGGTTTTTAAATATGTAATATAGTTAATTTAATTGGTAGTTTAATGTATTTTTAGTATAATAGTTAGGGTAGGTTAATTAATAGTTTAATATAGTTTAATTTAATTGAAGGATAATAGTTAGGGTAGGTTAATTAATAGTTTTATATAGTTTATTTTAATTCTAAAGGTAAGTTTACATTTATTATAAGATAGGGATAAATAACAAAAGTTTTTCTGTGGTTAACCCGTGAATGGCCGTATAGTATATAAAGAAAGGCAGTCAACAGCCCCTAGTATTCTGTAGTCATGAGCATAAGCACTATAGGTATCAGAGCAATATTGTGAGCACAAATGGTTTAATGTCGATGCAAAACTTTAAACTTTTTTCTTGTGTAAAAACGCTATCAAGCGTAAAGACTCACCCGTGGTAGATTTTCACGAGTATCCACATTGCGCGGAAATGAAGCTATCAGATGCTCCAACTACTTGTATTTTGATACTCAACAGGAACAGAAACTTACGGCCGCCGCCGACAACGTACTGCTCCTGCAGTGACTCCAATCAGGCAGCTTTCTTCCAAGCCGGTTTCGACATAGTTCAACATACTGCCTAGATAAGATCTGTAACTATGATGTATTTATGTTTACACTTAAGAATCTAATATGCATTGGATTTAATGTACCTTATATTAAAGTTAAAACTTTTGATGTTGCATGTATAGTTATTTAATTACTTGTGTTTTTGTTGTAATTCGGCTCACAAAGAAAGTTTATGGATATTATTTAATAAAAAAGCTCAATTCCAAAATTTGGATCTGAAACAACTTAGTATGTTTACTACATCAACCACGCACAATCTCTCTAAATCAGAAAAAGAAGCGATCATTTCAATACAGAATAATGACAATATTGTCATAAGACAATCTGATAAGGGAGGCAGTGTGGTGGTACTTGATCGTGTAGACTATGTCAACAAGGCTTTACGACAATTAACTGATCCTTGTACATACTCAATTATAGATCAGAATCCCACCAAACGTTTTCAACATGAGCTTGGGCAGATGCTGGATGATGGGGTAGAATTAGGAATATTGGACCAACAAACAGCAGATTCCTTATATGTGAAACATCCAATTATCCCCATCTTCCATCATCTGCCTAAGGTTCACAAGAGCCTTACTAATGTCAAGGGTCGTCCCATTGTTTCAGGGATAGGCTCACTTCTTGAGCCTTTGTGTGATTGGTTGGATGGAATACTCCAGCCATACGTTTTGGCCTTGCCAAGCTATATCCGTGACACAACGCATGTGTTGGGTATGCTGGAGGGCATAGAGTGGCATGCACACTACAGCTGGCTCACCATAGATGTGGTCTCGCTGTACTCCAGCATACCCCACAACATGGGGTTAGAAGCCATTGAGTATTTTTTAACTTCCAGTGCTGACTTGACAACAGAACACATAGCGTATCTTTTACGCATCACAGTCTCTATGGAGAACTTTCTTGTGCATAGATGAAGGAGAATGTGAAGAATGTGTTGGGCGCAAAAAAATACCAGTTGAATAAACCAGTCGTACTATTGAAAATGCGACTAAAGATATCTAATTTAACCTATTTTTTGGGTGTATTGATGCGCCTAGTCGAATGCAATGTGGCAGGTAAAGTATGATTTAACTATCCATATACAATCTTTTTAGGAGCATGTAAGGTTGATAAATATGAGGATGAGATTGTGTGCCCAATTTTAGGTGCAAACATAGGAGAGATTGCTTGATAGATCTTTCTCTTTATGTTAAAACCTCAAGGAGTTTATTGTTTTATACTCAGTTAAAGTTTTATACAGGGCCCAGAGCACAAGGATAAGAAAATAGCAAGGCAATTCAATTTCTGAAGCACATATTGTGAACTATAGTGCCAGAGTAATTAGTAATATATAAACCTACTGTGGAAATTCAACCAAATACTTTTTTCTTGATTGGTTTTAGGATATCCCTGGGTTTGAACCAGTATCTTTTAAAATACATAAAACCCAAACTTATAGCATTTTCCTCTTCATGCTATGGGTGACCTGATATGACCTGTTTTCAAGAATGTTAATATGATGCTGGTCTGAGATCTGCACAAGGCGTGTGTCTGCTTAGTGGAGTTTTGTACTGAGCTCAGCAGGGTCCACACCTGTCAGCTGCCAATCAGGAGACAGTAGTGCATCACCCAACTGCCGTCTAATAGGTCTTTTCTTGATAAATGAAAATTGTGAGAAAATGCGTTTTTTTTTAATTATCAGTTTGCATATAATTTACAAGATGAATGTTATTACGACTCTTAATGAAGTTTATTTAAAGGAAATATATTCAATATATGGAGCAAGATTTCAATACTTGTTAATAATTTCAATTGAACAAGTTTAATTTGAAAGATTTCTCTTACTGGAAAATGTCTATCCTCTGCTGTTGGAAACTGTCCATAGCTTTTAACCCTTTGGATAGCAGAAAGTTAAATGGTTGACATATTTAAAAAGTCAGTGCATTGCCTTTCTTTACATAAGTCAAATGTGTCCATGTCTAATATTTGTAGGTGAGTAGTTAAACCTGGGAATCAGCAACTAAATCGATTGAGGGGCCTTCAGTTTAATGCCAAATTGCCTTCGAAGACCACTAATTAAAAACTTTGCTTGGTACAAAATATTATCCTTATAACAAAGACTTACCAAGTTCAAAGCAGCTTGTAAAAAAAGATTGCGTTTGGCTTATGTCCCAGATCTACAATATCTGTACTTTACACAATAATTCGATGAATAAAGCAACTTTTTTTGTGTGGTTATAATTTAGTTTATTTTTACATTAAGGTTCTAGAGTCAGTGAATTTTACAAGCAAAACTGATAACTCATTAAGGTGTTCTAACGTCATCAAAAGCTCAAATGTATAGGCTGAAAGTTCTTCATGAGGTTATTGATTATTCCATTGTGTTGTGTGTCAAATGCGTTATAAAAAAGCATTGTTGAAATAACAAAATTGGTACAGAAGTTGTCAGACACATGGCTGTATGTATATAATTACTAACCAAAGTTCAAATGTGCTAGTATGTTTTATAGCACAGTCTGCTGCCCTGCTAATATCCTCTTAAGCAGTAATTCATGGCTAAATTCTCCATGGTTGGATGTGAACACAGCCGTCGTGACTTTTATGCAGAGCACATCATTTTAACAGGGATTTGTGCAGCTTTTGTTCTCTTGAACAAGGACACTTTGAAGTCACTTTGTTCTATTTTTGCAAATGATATCTTTTTTGTTTCCACACATAATATAAGACTAACTTGCACAAGTTTAAGTTTAGCTGCACACCAAAAACTAATCATACAACTGAAAGGTAAGTGTCTCCCTAAATACAGTGCCAATAAGGTACACCTGTATAATAAACAAAGCTAGTATAAAATACATACTACACACATTTAGAAAATGTTGCGTGTGTAGTATGTACGTTTCCTATAACTGTTTTATTTTTCCTGCTAGTGCTAGTGTGTGTAGTTTGAAATGTGTATGTCTGTAGTTTGTGTGTGAGTGTGTAGTGTGCAATGTGTGTGTGTTTATGTTTGCAGTGCCTAGTGTGTATAGTGTGTAGAGTGTGTATATGTCTGTAGTGTCTGTGTGTGTAATGTGTGTGTGTATAGTGTGTAATGTGTGTGTGTATGTATGTTTATAGTGCATAGTGCCCAATGTGTGTGTCTGTAGTGTGTGTGTGTGTTTGTAGTGCATAGTGCCCAATGTGTGTGTGTGTAATGTGTGTGCGTACGTATGTTTGTAGTGCATTTTGACAGGGTATATATATCCATGTGGCATGATATTAGGTCTTATGTGGACATATATATTTGATAGGACTACAAGTCCATGGGTCTGAACTTATATCTTTCAGGGACATGGATCTAATCTAAGGTCTGAAGTTGTCATATAAATAGCAAAAATCATGTGACACATTTTGTATGAGATCTGAATACCACCTCATCTACTGCACTCCCTCAGTAACCCAGACAGTTTTTCTGTATAGCAATGCCTAGCAACTCAAGGTATGTCACAGAAATGCTATGTACTACCATTTGTATTAAACTGGTTAAGATGTATCTACATAAAATAAAAATATTCAAACGTAATGTAAAATGTTTTGCAATATTGTTTAACAAAGCTACAAATAATGTTGCAAAACACTGCTGCCATAGAGTACTAAAGACACGTGCACACTCCTGAGCTCTTATGAGCCCACCTGGTTTTACTCTTTAATAAAAGATTCCAAGAGAATGAAGCAAATTTGATAACAGAAGTAAATTGGTAACCTATTTAAAATTGCATGCTCTATCTGAATCATGAAAGTTTAGATTTGACTTTACTGTCCCTTTTTTTTTAGAATTTTTGTTTAGAGGATATGGTGAGCAAACACTTTTGTGCTTATAATTTGATATTTTGTTCATTATCCGCTTAACTACTAAGGATATATTAGTCTCTCTGTCAAACAAAGGGTTTAAAACCAGACATATTTCACACTATTCTATTGGCTACATAACTGTTGAGTACACTATGAAAAAAGTACACATTTTCATTATTTGCTATTGAATTACATGGAAAAGTGTTTGTTTTTTTTACTGCCAAAATCTATTATTTGTAGTAGTGGGATTTGTGAGATTTTTCAGCTTCTTATGCTGTTTAGTAGATTTAGATCTGTTGTTGATTTTATATTTTAGAGTTGCCAAGTGATCTACCTCAAAACATATCAACCTGAAAAAATATGTTTGCTATGTTGAATGAAACTGAACATTTGAGATAAAAAGCAGAGCTAGGGTAATTTTACAACAAGCTTAACCTTTCAGTAAGGGTTTTTACTATTCTAAAGAGAATATAAAAGTATGTTAATTTGTCATATATGAAAAAAGTGAAGGTTCCATATAACAAACACTAGGGCCCCGAAATGTTAAAGTAAAAGTTTATTGTGTTTTCATAAAGGCAACTGAACGGTGAGTGTTGACTTTTGTGAAGGCAAAGTCTCACACAACACACATGACAATACAACAACAGACATAATTAGAATCCCCCCTAGCTTATTGAGTCTGGTAATAAATAGTCTTTTAATCAAACTATTTTATTTTTAAATAGATAGAAACCACTAAAATACTGGGTACCTAAAAAAAATCCACCATGATAGAATAGTTGGAGTACAAAAAGCAAATAGAATTAAAAACAAATTAAGTTCTATATATCTTTGTCAAATGTGGTGCTGTTCAAGACATCAGTTTTGCACCAGCCCAGAAACTTTGATGAATGATTACCTATGTATCTGCTGCAGCTCGCAGACAGCACTCTATGTACAAGCGAAGCCTGTAGATTCAGCTGCGTTGTTACTTCATTCTCCTTCTGCAGTGACCTCATCCTCTCACAAAGATACTATTCATGCAGATGTGGTAGACGATAGCTTACAGAGCCTTCATTTAATCATATAAACATGAACAGTTAGCCGCTTGGATGAAATAAAAGCGACATAATTCTTGCAAAGGTGTGTGGGAGCGTGTAAAATGTTGCTGTGCATCACATCAGTACCACGTAGAGAGTTTCACAGGTTTTTGTAGATTTAATCACATTTTATTGGCTGCTTGTGGAATGAATATCAGGGAAGGAGTCTCATATACTATAAACCCTTTAAGATCTTAAAGATTTATTCTCAAGTATTAATATAGTTATTTTTTCTATTTGTGTTATTAATAGCTGAATTAAAATTGTGCATTAAACGTTTAGTAGAAACATATGCAATGAGCAGCCACAGGATGGTCTGCCATAGATTCCCACATCATTTAAGAAACTCAAGTAAAATCTGTGTTTTTGTATTGTTTTGATTCATTAAATGTTATATTGCACATGAAATATTCTTTTACACAGACAAATACATGGATCTATTCTTTTTTGTAAACATTTTTTTTTTTTAAATGTTGGATGAGGTTGACAAAAGAAAGCACTGCAAAATAGCCCAAATTTGTGATGCCCCCCCCCCCCAACTCTAAAGCAAACCTGGATTGACTTTGAAACAACTCAGCTTTAACCAACATGTCAGCCAACCTATGCTGAATGAATATTCCAATGCAAAAATTATATAATGTAATTCCTTAGAGAATGGCATTTTTGCATTATTCACCATAAATAACTATGTAATTGCACCACACAGCTTGAGAACTTCAAGGCTTGCAGGAATTTACCTATGCGTTTAACCTTTACGGGGGATTATCTAAGGTAATATCTAACTTTATTCTGATTGGCTTTGACACATTTGCTCAATTTCAAATGGTAACCATCTTAAAAAGTTATTTGAAACATGTAAATCAACTTAAGCAGCTGAATCATATAAAGAAAATATCTACACTTTAAATGGATTATCATGTTTTAAAGGGACATGATACCCAAATGTTGACACATATGAAAGTAATGCAGCATAGCTGTAAAAAGCTGACTAGGAAAAAAAACGGCATTGAAACTGTGTGTTCCCTGTAAATATATATGTACTGTATATGCTAATATGTGTTTATACACATATTAACACATACATATATATGTATATAAGCATATACATATATAGTTACAAGGTGCTGCCATCGCTTTGGTTCTGTTCCGTGTATGGCGGCATCAGAACGAGGCTCACATTGGAGCCTATGGATGCGCACTCTTGTGAGCGCAATGCTTCCCGGCAATGCCAAAGCGAGCTCGCGTTTGCATTGCTGTCAACTTGTAATACCAGCGCATGCTAATTAACGCGATATTTAGCGCTCCACTTGTAATCTGGCCATAGTCATATACATCAGCGCATTTTCTTTTTGCACTGTTTAAATGATTATTATAAAACTAACTAAAAGTGCATGTTTGTGTGCGACTCATCCCTAGTGAATAGATCTCTCACACAACTTTATCAGTGGACAAAGAAATTCTTCCATAACAAGCATTTAAAAAACAAAAAACAAACCTGTAATATATTTTTGTTGCATCAAAGGCAATAACTTTAAAGGGACATATAACCCCAAAAATGTCTTTCATGATTCAGATAGATCATACAATTTTAACAACTCTCCAAGTTTACTTCTGTTATCAAATTTGCTTCATTATATTAGTATTCTTTGTTGAAGGAGTAGCAAACGAACTGCTGGGAGCTAGCTGAACACATTAGGTGACCAAATTATAAGAGGCATATATGTGCTGCCACAAATTAGCAGCTAGCTTCCAAAAGTGCATTGGTGCTCCAGAGCCTACCTACCATTTCAACAAGCAATACAATAAGAATGAAGCAAATTTATTAGAAGTAAATTAGAAAGTTGTTTAAAATTGTATGGTCTGAATAATGGAAGACTTTTTTGGGGTTTCATGTTCATTTACGTTTGTTTTTTTTAAAGGGACAGTCTACTCCAGAATTGTTTTTGTTTAAAAAGATAGATAATCCCTTTAATACCCATTCACCAGATTTGCATAACCAACATGGTTATTTTAATATACTTTTTACCTCTGTGATTACCTCTGCAGACTGCACCCTAATCTCAGTTCTTTTGACAGATTTGCATTTTAGCCAATAAGTGCCCTTTCATAAGCCACTCCACAGGCATGAGCACAATGTTATCTACATGGCACACATGAACTAACGCCCTCTATCAGTGAAAAAAACTTTCAAATGCATTGAGAAAAAAAGTGGCCTTCAAGGGCTTAGAAATTGGCATATGAGCCAACCTAGGTTTAGCTTTCAACTAAAAATACCAAAAGAACAAAGCAAATTTGATGATAACAGTGAAATGAAAAGTTGTTTAAAATTGCATGCCCTATCTAAATCATGAAAAGTTTAATTTTGACTAAACTGTCCCTTTAAGTTAAACAATAATACAGATCAGTAGATTTGCAGTTTGGTCTTCTGCAAGATCTAACTGAGATACATGAAATTGTATGGTACTGGTAACGACTGGTTTAAAAAAATACAATTACATTAAAAAAATGACCTGCAATTTTATCCATAAGGTATGTTTTGTTTATAAATGTTTCCTTTATGTTAACCTGTGTATGAGACTAATTAACCAGATTTTAAAACAAGTATTATTAGAGGCAAACATATTACATATCATGAATTATGAAGTAGTTTACCCACAATGAGCTACCACAATACTGTAGTGAAGCACGAACGAATGTGGTTTTGAATATATTTTAGCAATTGAACAACTGGATAAAAGGTCAATTACAAAAATCATATTTACCTCAGTGTTTGTATGTGTGTTTACAATGATCACTAACCACAATCTGCATTGACCATTAAAAAGATTTACTACTTATTTCCTTCTACCCAATTTCCTCGTGCTGATACGAGATAAAAGGACATAAATGATATGTTAGTTAAATTTGTTATAAAATACATACTATTTTTACAACAAAATTGTATTAAAATATAGTTCCCTTCCACAGAGCATTAGTACTGAGTGGTGCTTCACATTCTCCTGTAAAAAAAACCGCACACATCATTTCTGTCGCTTTAAAATCATTTGACCGATAACACACAGAAAATACTCTATGGCAGTTACAGTGTTTTTTTTTTCTTTTTCTATTCAAGTTTTCACTATTATATTAAAAGCAGCCCAATAAAAAATTAATATGTTGCAATATTTCTAAAGAAAATAATCACATGGCTGACCAATAATAAGCAGTCTAATAAGCAGTAAAGTGAAACATTTTTATTATCCAGTCACAAAAAGAACATAGGACTCACTGTATTTTAAATTATTATTATCAGGTATTTGTAGAGCGCCAACAGATTCTGAAGCGCTATAAACATAGGCGGTATACAAGATATCATTTATAGGGATCAAATAGGTAGAGGGCCCTGCGGAGAGTTGCACTGTTGTAGTCGGCTCTTATGAAGGCGATCTACAAACAGCTGGGCTCATAGGCTAACATGCTAATTTCAAATACAATAATATAAATTACTTAGTAAATGTCTGAATTGTGAAAGTATAATCTTGACTGTAATGTCACTTTACGGGAGCACTTGGTATAAAATCAGAAGTTGTCATGTGACATGTCTATTTAAAGGGACAGTCTAATTGAAAAATGTTATTGTTTAAAAAGATAGATAATCCCTTTATTACCCATTCGACCATTTTGCACAACCAACATGGTTATATTAATATACTTTTTACCTTTGTGATCACCTTGTATCTAAGCCTCAGCAGCCTCTTATTTCATTTCTTTTGTCAGACTTGCATTTTAGTCAATCAGTACTGACTTATAAATAACTCCACGGGAGTGAGCACAATTTTATATATATAGCACACATGAACTAGCGCTGTCTAGCTATGGAAAACTATCAAAATGCACTGAGATAAGAGGTGGCCTTCAAGGGCTTAGAAATTAGCATATGAGCCTACCTAGGTTTAGCTTTCAACAAATAATTCCAAGAGAACAAAGCAAATTTGATGTTAAAAGTAAATTGGAAAGTTGTTTAAAATTGCATGTCCTATTGGTATCATGAAAGTTTAATTTTGACTAGATTGTCCCTTTAAATTGTGATTTATGATTTTTTAATGCAAAACCGCAATATATTATGTGAGGATATATCCTTTTTTGTCTTATTTACTCTTATAAAAGAACCCTGCAAATGAAAATAATTATATGGTTTCCCTTTCTGAATCATATTTTGTTTATTTTTGCATAACTAATGATTGCTTTATATGGATAAGGATGCATTTGCAAGCATTATCCCATATTTTCCCATAATACCCATCTCATGTATGCAAAAGCAAATACAGATTAGTGTCTAAATACATATTTGTTGTGTATTTGATGCTTTGCTTATGTGTAATTCCTTTAAATGAAACTTAAACTTTTACGATTTAGCTATAGCACTCAGATTAAAATAAAAACTTTCCAATGTAAATGTGTTATTAAATTTGCCTCTTTTTATTGGTATCCTCTGTTAAAACTGATTTGCTATGCACAAGAGCACACTGAAGCACGCTCAAGTGCATGAACGTGTCTTGAACACAATATGGCCGCTGTGTTTGCAACAATATTTGTAACAATGTTAAGCACAAACGGCTTTGAACATAAGCATATGCCTAAGTGTACTTTAGTATGTTCTTATGGAAATGAGCTAAGTTTTCCAGGGAGAAAACCCTCGATGTGAGAATCTAGGCAAAAGTTACTTTAAATTGTACACTCTATCTTCACCATGAAATTTAAAGGGACATGAATGTTGAATCTGCTGAATTTATAGAATCACAAGAGCATATTTCAAATTTGATTAGAATAGTATTTGCAATGCACCTGTGTCTTTTAAAAGTTACCCCTGTTTTTGTGATACGTGGCCAACTGTACTTTCAACACTCTCTGTCACCATATTTATCAAAATGGTCACAGCATATTTTCTGTTTGACAGAGTTTTTAAAATGTAATTGTATAAACACCAATCAGTTTCTCCGTATAATTTGAGTGCAACACTAAAAGGTGCAGATCTTGGAGTTTAAAATGACTTTGTACTAAAAATGTTCTGTCATGCAGAGAAACATACTTGCTAAATGGCTTGAAATATTAATGTGAAGTAACTTTTTTTCATTTTAAATTCAAACTTTCCTATCATACTCATTGGCCACTAATTTGTATTAGCTGATAAGTACAATGAGGATTAGTATTTATCAGCCAGTCAGCTCTGGCAGGAAGTAACTTTCAGCCAATGAACATTAATCTGAAGAATACAACTGATACTTTCACGTTTCACTTCATGTTTGTCACTTTTTTTTTTTTAAGCAATACAAATGTTCAAATGCAGCTAATTTATATGGATTGCAAATGTTTTTGAGCACAATGTGCCCATAGTTAAATCAGTACATAGTAAACTTTGCTAAATAGCTGCATCATAATCTATATTAGAATATCCATTGAATCTAATCTATAAATATTTTTGTGACTTTTAATAGGATTTACTTGTATGATATACTGTATATTCCTCATAATTTCCAGAATTCAATAGAGTTTTAATCTTACTTTTTTTTTTGATGATCATAAAATGTATCTGCAACACTAGATATAAACTGAATTACCACTCAATGCACTAGAATTGCATAATCAACATGTGCATAATAAAAATACAATGCAATAACACTCAAATTATGAATTTCAAATAAGCAGTAGATTTTCTTTCTGACAAATTACAGACTAGTATGCATATATCCTGTAAGCTTGTGCACATGCTCAGTAGAATCTTGTTCTCCAGAAGGTGTGCTAATAAAAAAAATGTGCAAAATTTGATATGGGAAATAAATTGGAAAGTGTCTTTCTAAATCATTTTGACTTAAGTGTCACTTGATAGGTATATGCCATGGTTAAAGGCAATAATTGTTTTCTAATGAATACTGAGGAATGACAAATCTTTATAAGATAATCTTAAAGCTCCACATGTATTGTTCTCAATTATTTGACAATGATGACTTTTCTATTGATAGGTGAGGTTGAGTATTTTGTGTTGCCAATGTTAGATAAACAGTTATCTAACAGAGCTGCCAAAAATGATGTCACGCCTGACTTCCAAGCCAACTTCATAGCCAACTGGATTGTACTTCAGAAACATGGAAAAGTATTTTTCTTGTGAAAAATCTGGCAGTTTCACTGAACACTTCAACCCTTTGTGGGGAATTAGATTTACATAGCAACCTAGTAAACATACAGTAAACCCCTAACAACGACATTACTATCCAATACTTTTATACTCACTGATATCAGGAAACTTAACATTTATGAAACAAACTTTAAGTAAATAGGAGAATCGTTATCTAATAGCAATAGCAACAGATTTTGTTTTTAAATATGATTTCTTTAGAAACACAGATTTTGACAGCTAATGGTAAATGGGCCAATCTATTCTGTCGTTCT